>NC_025704.1:25930068-25930496 GCF_000633955.1 Camelina sativa | reverse complement strand
AATATATTAGATTTCCGATTTTGTAAAACAAAATTTGTTTTTTTTTTTTAATTTTGGATTTTTTCTTTTTTTTTTAAAAATTAAAATTTAGAAAAGGGTAAAAAGGTTCAGTTTTGAATTTTATTAATGGCAAATTAGTAATCTTAAGTCTGAGGATGAGTGTGGTGCATTTCAGCAACCTAAATAGAGAGTAAAAGCTTCTTCGAAATATTTTTAAGGGTATTTTTCATTAAGGGCAAAGAAGGTCAATTTTTGTGAGATTGGCTGTAAGCTCTCTCGACTTCTCCTTTAATATATTAGATTGTAGGAACAACACATTCTTTTTCATCTTTCTCAATAACAACCCTAACATCTTCTAGTCTGTTTCGCTCTTCAATCAAGTCGATTCGCCCCTCCAAGATATCGTCTATTAGCGAGATCTGAGCATC
>NC_025704.1:25918179-25928297 GCF_000633955.1 Camelina sativa | reverse complement strand
CCAGTCTTCTATCCGCGAGTCCTCTTCCTCGATCTCCTATAATTCAATTAAGTAGAACGTGAAAAAGTTTATAAACGAATTTCGTTTTCATATATTTTATAGCATGAACAAAGATGTTATTCTTACAATTCCATCATTTTTGCAACCTCAGAATTGCGAGGATTGAGTGTTATTCGGGTACAAACTGTAAAAGATATACTTCTTTTTCCTGCAAAGTTATAACAGAATTTATTCCTTTAAATACACGATCATCAAAAATATACAATAATTTTTATAAAATTAATTGTATACCTTGGAAATCTTCAATAACACCCCAACGAATAACACAAATTAAACGTTCACCCTGGAATGATTTTAAAGCATCGCAGAATTCCGCAGCCATTTTTTCGAATAATTCACACCTTAGTAGGGTTCCACTAAAATTAAAGAATTAAAATTTGTGTGATTAAAAATAATGGATTAAGAGTATGTTTATGTATAATATATATAAATATATATGAGTTTTAAAATTTACCTGAAATCACGAAGATCAAATGAGATTTTGTGGTTAATTGAGATATCCTCTCCTCTTTTTTTAATTTTAAGATTATCTTCAGTACTTTCCAGCTCATCATCTTTTTCATCTTCTTCTAAATCTTGGACATAATCTTCTTCATCTTGATCATTGTTACCACTGTTATCTGTTTGGTATTCGCCATCATCATCAGTTTCTTCCTCAGTATCATCCTCTTCTTTATAATCATCATCGTCCTGATCTCCAACATCAATGTCATCATCAGAGTCTTCAAAGATCGTGCAATCTGTTTCATATTGATCATGAAAAGTAATGTTTTTCTTTTGATCTGAACCATATCGAGTACAGTACTTAAATAACATATGGATATTATCACTTTGTGTGACATCCTCATGTTTTCCATTACTTTCCACCCCTTTGATTTACTCTTTTTGTTGTAATTCTCTGAAATTACATCTGAATTCGCCAACATTTACAACCTCACCAATAATGTCTGTAAAAAATTTAAATTAGTTCTAATATAATGAATCTCAAATAGTATTAGAAATTTCTTTTAAAATAACTGAATTATTCACTTACCGATTAAGTAATCTTCACATTGGGTACCATCATGGATGAGTTTGAAGTCTACGAAATCATAAAAATCTTCCCCTCCAACAATTGAATTCTCTCTTATCTTGGTATTGTACAAAATAACAATTTTGTAACGATGTGTAGTAGCTAAACATGAACCATTCTGTTCAACAACCTTAAAGTCTTCGAAATCAAGCCAATTACCAACCTTGAACTTTAAGACAAAACGATCATAAACATCTCCACGAAAGGAGCATTGGACCTTTACACCCTAATAAAACATAGTATTATTAATTATCGGATAATACGATTTTGTTACATGTCTTTAAAATATTTTTAAAACCTTCTGATTTGTAACTTTCAGGTATAATTGCATATAAACTTATTGTTTGAAATATATAATGAGCTTATAATTAAATTAAAGTAAATACCTTAATATCAGTTAAAACCATCTCCAAACTTGGACCTTTATCTTCCCACAGACATAAGACCTTCACACGAATTTTCCATTCATATTTTGAAGAGTTCAAACGCGAAACATCATCGAAAAGGCTATACCTAACCATAATTTCTTGCTTTTTTCGTGTGTTCTGTGGTTTTCTTCTCTGATTTAGGTTTAAAAAATCAAAAGTGTCGAATAGACGTATATATATACAATTTTATATATTCACAATTTACATTTTTTTTCGGAAGTGATATTTTTAAATTCCTGTTTACCAAATCATTTTACTATTCTGTAAAGATCTCCAGACATTGATATATCTTTATATTTCCTTCTATTTTTGAGTTAAATAGTAATCTTCTTAATGATTATCATTACGGCTTTAAATGCGTAATTTTTTTTGTTAAAAAAAAATAAATCATGATCTTACACTATATTATAAACTGTTTTAAATATAGAATATCTCTTAAGATTTTCAACCCTACTTTACATAAGGTATAAAATAACAATTTTAGATTTTTCTAACGATAATCTTCAAATTTTTGAACATAATAATTATCACATTTAAAAGAATATTAGCATCATTATGTCTTTTCTCTATTTTTTTCAAAATTGAAATAATAATCAAGAACCTTAGTAACCGATCGTTTAGATATCATAATATTCATAATACTATTCTCTAAATATCATGCTTATCTTATCCTCACGTCTGAATATGAGCTACGACACCAATGATTGTTCTTCCATATGCAGATTATTTTCATTAATTAATAAAATTATTCAAAATATTAGACATAATTTTTAACACTTTTTTTATGTTAATAATAGTTATGAATATACCATTTCATTGTTTTATTTTGTTCTTATATAATAATCAAGCACCTTAATATTCGGTCATTTGATCGTCATTAATAAAGTATAATCTTATATTATTAAAATAAATTATCATTGGACTATTTCTATTTCATAAAATATTCATCCATCTAAAACAATATCAATAAAAAACGATTATAAAATCGTATAACATTCATCCTACTATTCTCGAAAATTCGTCTTCCTCCTTTCTTCACGCCTGATTTTTTGCAACGACACCAATCATATCTTCTTCCATACGCTGCCTATTTTTTAAAATAATAACAATGTTATAAATTATATATAATGGAATTTGATTGAGATTATTTGAAGATAATTACCGTGTAGTTTAGAAGGAACGGAAACGACTCTGATTTTTTGCGATCAATAGCTTCTCTGCAGATATTCACAAAAATAGGATTAAAATCAGAATTTACGGAAAAATGATAATAATTTGTTTCATTAAATTTTAGTATCAATATGACTTTAAAACACTATTGATTTGCATAATAATACCAAATAAACAAATGTTTAACAAACGTTTGAAGATGATCCAAACAAATAATTAGTGTCAAAACCGCCTTTTAACATAGAATTACTACCGAACAATAGCCGAAAGACGTTGTGTTGCTGACTCTGCATCTCTAATCTGTTGATTAATCACACTAAATGTTATTATATCCGTGAAAATAAGAGTTATTAATTTAAAACAATAACTATAAATTTATTTAAAAATATACCATAACTTCTGGGATATTATTAACACCATTCACAGTCTTTCTGCAATAATAATCAGTAAATGCAAATGTTAATATGATTTTCTGAATCAAAAATATTTTTATATATATAATTAATTTTCCTTTTAAAATAAAAATACCTGTTTTTCACCATACGATCATTGGTAGATTCATCTAAACAATGTTTAAATTAAATTTGATCATTAGAAATATATTAATATAAGGAATTTTAAATTTAGCAACATACCTTTTAACAATATATTTGAAGATGCAGAATTCAAATAAGAAATTTCGATAGTCCTCGCCACCTCAACCTATTCATTTATATTTATTTGTTAGAGCCACAAACTTATGAATTAATTTTTATAACGATGATAGAGTAATTTACTATTAAAATTTAAATTACCAAACATCTCTCATCACTATGATCATCTTCAGAAGCTTTCCTGCAACTATAGAAATAAGTCTTTCTATTTAGCATCATCAAACTATAAAGATTAAAGTTTAAAGTATTCAAAAATAAAAGACCTAGATTTCTTGTCCGAGAACATAGAACTAAGATCACGACCATGTACTAACTCACCTGAAACATAAGAATTAGTATAATCGTTTTTACAAAACATTAAATAAATCAAGAAACCTATACAATATAATATAAGAAGTAATAATGAAACCATACTCAAAGTTTTGGTAATGCTCGAACCTGCGTTCCAAACAAATACTACAGAAAGAGGACATGAATCATTGAAACACGAACACGAATACGAAGAACCATATAAGGGATCATCAAAACTATAATACATATATAATTTGAAGAACATGAGAGAAAATTAGGGTTTTCTCTGTTTTAAAGATTTCGGATTATGGAGAATGATTAGGGTTATACCTATATATATATGTTTACAACCTATAATTTTACAGTTTCGAATAGGTCGGTATATTTTGGTTGGGTTTTTTTGAAAGCCCATTATTTTAGGTTTTAGCGTTTTAAAATTTATTAAATCACGTTTTGACGATTATATAGATTAGATATTTAATAATTTAAACTTTTTATAATTTTCTAAATTAATTTGAAGGGTAAAAACGTCCAGATTGGATTCTCATTAATGGCAAATTAGTAATCTTAAGTCTGAGGATGAATGTGGTGCGTTTCCGCAACCTAAATAGAGAACAAAAGCTTGTCCGAAAATTTTTCAGGGGCAATTTTCATTAAGGGCAAGAGAGGTCAAATTTTGTGAGATTGGCTGTGAGCCCTCTCGACTTCTCCTTTAATATATTAGATGAATTGATACATGAAGCATTACGTGCGAGAGCATCCGCAGCAGTGTTTTTTCTCACGATTGACATAGCCGAAGGATGCGTATGGTAGTTTCATCATACTAGTAATAAATTTTTATCGGGACAAAAGCTTAAAAATAACTATCTATTTTTTATTTAGACATTTAATACTACGTTCTTTTTTGTTTGAAGAAAAATACATCATTTAATTAAAACATGCAATTTAGTTATTTTCATACTTATGAATTTTTTGATAAAAACAAAAATCCATTTTTATTCTTACTATATCAAGTAATAACTAGTTTTAAATGACATGGCATTAATTTATAAGTTTATTTGAATTAAAATTAATTTTATTTAATATTTCTTACAACTTTTTATTAAAAAAATACAATCAAACCATAAGTCTTGTGCATTGAAATAGTGTGAAGAAAAAAAAAAGTTAAAATTAAAACTTTTGGGGTTCAATAGGAGACATAACCAACTCACTTCTAACCACCACACTGCGATTATATATCACTTTTGTTTGTTTAACGTATTATATATAACTATATAAAAACATGTGATTCGATTTTAACGATCGTTTGATAATTTGTGATGTCGTTAAAGACTGTTAAATCGTGGTTAGAATTTGGCAACAATTTAAAAATTAAATACTTTTTAGCCAACAATAATTAAATGAAGTATTTTTCTTCTAATAAAAGAAAATGAGTTCAAATACAAAATAAATGAGGTATTTTAAGGCTTTTTTCCTTTAATGAAACTAATAAAAAATTTTAAATTTGGATGTTTGTTAAATTAGAGTTTATGTTTACTCAGATTTACATCCAATATGGTGTAATTTATAATATAGTTAGAATTATTTTCTAATTGTTTTTTTATTATTAATTGAGTATATTTGTCTGAGTACAAACTTTAAAATCTTAACAATATCTTCTAAATATTTATATTACTTATTTTGAAACATTATACTAATATTTATAATTAACTATTTTGGTGGTGTTTGGAATTATGGATTGGTAGAAGTTAATTATAAAAATTGTTTGGATATATAGATACAGGTAATTTCTGATTTGTTTTTATAAATCAATTGTAAAAAAAATTCTAAAACATTTTGTTTTGGAAAATATATATTAAGTATGTTAGTATAGATGATGTATGAGCTTATTACCTAACACAAAATGTTGGTTTGTTAATCCAGAAAATAGATATATTATTTTTGTTATATTATAATATTGATAATTACATTTAGAGTCTCATATTAAAAATTCGAGATGATTTTTTTGGGGAAATTAGATATAAAGATAAATATTGATCTATTTATAAAGGAAAAATGTTTGTCAGCTATTTGAAATATACACCAACACATAGCCACACATATAAACAATATAAATGTTTTCTTAACTACGTTAACTATTGTCATCACATAAGAACATCCATAAAAAAACATAGGTTATGTGTACAACACCATAAACATTCAGTTCTGATAATTGATTCGCCGGAATCCGGCGTTGACCAGTGTTAACCGACATTGACCATTGTTAACCGGCGTTGACCAGTGTTGACCTAAAAATAAGAATTTTTTTTTTTTTTATGTATTTTTGATAAATAAATAAAAAAGATAAATGTTTTGTATAATTTACAAAAACAAAATATAACAACAAAAAGTTTTACAACAAAATTTTATGTGTAGTAGATTTTTTCATAAAACTATAACAAATATATATCTTTTCCTTTTAACAATCATTTTTTGTTTTGTATTTTCAAAGGTGGGGATTTTAAATATATCTTCTTTCTTTACTTATTTATAAGATTATGCCATTTGAAATATATCCAGGCATTTCCAACTATTTTTTTTGATTTTACAAGATCAACCTTTGATTTTAATTACAAAATCAACTTTTGTTTTTTAAGTATCTTCTAGATATATGTCTTTTATGTAAATAAATACATTTTTCATTATTTTCTTCCTTTCTTCTTCTTATTAAAAATAAAGAAATAGTTGGCAATGTCTTGGATATATTTCAAGTGATATAATCTTATAAATAAGTATATATATATATATATATATTTAAAATTCCCACCTTCGAAAATACAAAATAAAAACTGATTTTTGAAAAGAAAAGGTATATATTTGTTATAGTTTTATGAAAAAATCTACTATACATAAAATTTTGGTGGTATAGTTTTATTATATTATTTTTTGTATATTTTCTGTATTAACAAAATTAGTTACCAGATATACCATAAATTTTGTTTGTCAGATAATTTTAATGTTTTTTGGTATATAATTGTCTGTATTTTTTGTTGTATAAATTTTGTTTATATTTTATTTTTGTAAATTATACAAATAATTTATCTTTTTATTTATTTATCGAAAATACATGAAAACAAAAAAAAAATATTATTTTTAGGAAAAAGAAAAAAAAAATTCTGGTCAACGCTGATCAACACTGGTCAACGCCGGTTAACAATGGTCAATGTCGGTCAACACTGGTCAATGCCGGATTCCGGCCAACCAACCACCGGAGTTGAATGATAATAGTTGACGTAGTTAATAAGACATTTATATTGTTTGTATGTTTGGCTTTGTGTTGGCGTATACTTCAAGTAGCTAACAAACATTTTTCTATTTATAAATGTAGAATTAGAATTGGTGAGATAAAATTTATAACGGTAAATATTCTAAAATGCATATATGAACAAATATTTTTTGTCAGTAATTTTTTTATTTGATTAGTTTAAGTTATGTATGATAAAAAAATATCTTTAAAAAGAAAAAATACTAAAATTATTGCAGTTTTTGTTGATTAGTAGACAAAAAAAAAGCAGGTTTTAACTTTTTCTTTCCAGTTCACTTTAATCAACGCGTGAGAAAATAACTACATCTCGTGTGTCGTGTCTCCTATAATTGCTTCTTTTTCCGTTGGTTAAAAGCTCGAGGAAAGTTTTTCAGTTTTTTTAATAGTAATATTATCATCATCTATAAGACTATTCTTCTTGGTAGTCCTTAGATGTTTTTTAGAAGATTTCTTAGATATAGATATTAATTATTAATGAAACATAAGCTAAGGATTGAAAGAAATATTTCTAATTTTAGGACCAAAAAAACGTTTCTTAGTGGACAGGTGGTGCGATATGAATGGTGAAATGAGATTAATGCGATAAATTTTTTTTGGTATTTCTCTTTCATTTTCGTTTGTTCTCTTTTCATGTTGTGTGTTATATTTTTATTTTTTAATGTTTTGTGTTTTAATTTTAAATGTTGTATGTTATTTTATGTTTGTATTGTTAAAATATGTTTCTATGATATATAAAATAATTTTGAATATTTTAAGTTATTAATTATTATTTTACTATATTTATTACTAAGAAACACCTTAGCTTAGTTCTACCAATAATCAACAAAATTTTCCTTTTCTCTTAACAAAGTTTCTTCTTCCTTTTCCCTTATTATAAATTGCCTTAAGAAACACACTAATGAGGATAGTCTAAGTATAGTTGATATGTATTCACAAAAGAAAAAGTATCCTTAATTTTTTTTTTTGTCAACTGATTTTATATTGATAAGAATAGGTACATATTAATTTCAACCTCCTTGACTTGAAAAAGTCAAACAACCCTGGCCACTTCCTACCTACCCTGAACTATATTATAAACAGGGACTTTACAAAAAATTACTCCTTTAAAGAGCCATTGAACATTGCGAAAACCAACTCAAACAGAGGAAGTACTCTCATCTCTGAATAGCTCTTCAAGCCAAAAGGGATAACTGGTTGCTAACTTGCTACATAAGAATGCTATCTTCCTTGACTTAAAACACTTTGTGCGATGAGAAAAGTTCCTCTATTTGCCGCAACCCCTTCGCATACCCAGCTCCAATCCATCAAAAGGCACAAAGATCCCAAAATTTCAGTAGACTGCAGCCTATTGATGATACCAACCAAAAAAATGTCATCCACTGCAAACTCCACCTTTTCAACCTTGTGACTTTTCATACTCTCCACCGCCCATATCACACTAAGTATTTGGCCTTCCATCTTGCTTTTAATATTCGCGAAAGCTCTTCTAATGTGAAGAAGAACCTTTCCTTTTTCATCTCTCTGTACCCAAGCAGCTCCAACGAGCAATTGATCTTTTGACCATGCCACACCTAAATTGCATCTGACCCAGTCCTTTTGGGGCGGTTTCCAAGTTACAATTGGGGAGACTACTTGGGTTCGAACATTTGAAACACCACCTGCAATTGTAGTCGCTTTTTCCCCTTCCACTACTTGAGCTGCACACCAATCCTCAACATCTTTCCTGACTTTCTCAACTTTCTCCAACAGAGAATATCTTTTTCCTTCAAAAAAGAACTTGTTCCTGTTTTTCCATATTCTCCAAATGATCCACGGAAAGCTTCTCCTTACTTCGAAAGGCCAATTCCTATTATTCCTTCGATAGATATTGGAGAAAACCGAACCTTGATCAATGCCAAGCTCTGGCGCCGGATACTCCGAGAGGGCCCAAATCTGTCTCGATAGAGAGAAACCAAACAGCACATGATGAATAGATTCTCCTTCTAAACCACACGTTTGGCATCGGTTATCCACCTCCATGCCTCTACAAGATAGGAGATCCATCACTGGAATCGCTCCACTTAGAATTTTCCAGAGGAAAACCTTGATTTTGGGATCAGTTTTGAGTTTCCAAACCTGAGACTTGAGCTCATCCACCATCCCACACGCTTCATGCATATCTGTAAAAGTTTTAAACAACGATTCACATCTTTTAGGCCCTCCTATTTTCTCACTGTTATGTAAGATGTCATTGAAGTCGCCAACCATACACCAACTGTCTCTTCTACCCACTCCTATCCTGCTCAATCTTTCCCACACAACCTTTCTTTTCTTAAAATCAGGGTCCCCATATACACAAGACAAAAAGAAATTCACCGCACCAAACTGAACCTGGAGCTCCACCAGATTCTTATCCGCAAAGATGAGATCTACCTTCACACTTGCCTTCCAGAAGATAGCCAAACCACCACAGTTTCCAACTGGTTCAACTGAGTACACCTTATCATACCCCAAAACACACTGTAAATCTACTACTAAATCCTTACTATTCATAGTTTCCATCAGAAAGAGCATCTCAGGAAAATGTTTTTTACGCATCTCCTTGAGACGGGAAAAAGCCAAGTCTTGAGACCGTCCCAATCCTTGGCAATTCCAGTTTATGATGCTCATTGCACGTTGGGCAATCCCTCCTTTGGGATTACCTCTAAGGGATTTAGCTTTGTAGATTTTGCAGCGCTTGATCCCTCATCAGCTGCTTTTCTTTTATCTTTCACACCAATAGATAGACCGAGCTTCAAATTCTGGAGACCTTCAGCCCTAAAGACCTCCTTTTTTGACTTTTCTCTAACTCTTAGTTGGTCTCTTTCTTGCCTTAGCTTTTGTAGGATTAATCCCGGAAGGACCAGCTTCATGGAAGCCAATCCTGAAAACCGTCGGATTATCCTGAAAAGGCCGCGAGAGAGCAAGAAAATTTGCTGAATCTTGCTACGTAGATGGAATAGATGACTCTATTCTCCCCGACAACTCCAAACCACCAGATGATGCGACCATCATCAAGTTTTTAAACCTCTTATCTCCTTCAGATTTTTCCAGAACAATCCTTTCCTCCTCATAATTTGAAACAACCCAACTTTTTTTTTTAATTAAATACAATATATATA
>NC_025704.1:25854508-25917251 GCF_000633955.1 Camelina sativa | reverse complement strand
GATCTCTCCTTCCAAATCATCTCGAATCCATCTCAAACTCACCCAATTACCTCGGAAACCTCTGGGAAGCACGAAAACAACAAACCCAAGCAACAAAACAACACAAACAACAAAGNAATTTGCTGAATCTTGCTACGTAGATGGAATAGATGACTCTATTCTCCCCGACAACTCCAAACCACCAGATGATGCGACCATCATCAAGTTTTTAAACCTCTTATCTCCTTCAGATTTTTCCAGAACAATCCTTTCCTCCTCATAATTTGAAACAACCCAACTTTTTTTTATAATTAAATACAATATATATAATTAAGCATCACATACTACTTAATTAAACAAACCAACCCACACACACCAACCAACCAATGATAAACTGACATCCAATAACATGCACCGCGGAACATAACAATAATACAAAATCAACACAATAACATTTCTAACCATTCTATCCAGCAACCTAACATAATACTAACCAAGGTTCCAACAACATAACCAATAAATCCAATAATACACAAACGAGACCCTAGATCATCCTCCTCCTCATCGCCATGATTCCACGATCACACTTTGCCTTTACCTGCACACCACAAACAACAATTGAGATGCGTAAGTATTATCATAAATACTTAGTGAGGCCGTCTTCCCATCTACTAGGTTATACACACAAGCATATGAGACCCTCATGTTTAAGCAAAACAAACAACACACAACAATACATCAAACCAGGAAAAATAGTCTCGGATGAGACTAGTGTCGACCGATGCCTCAACGGTGTCGATCGATGCTACAAACAATGGTGTCGACCGATGCTATACGGTGTCGACCGATGCCTCACGAAATGGTGTCGCCCGATGCTTCCTATTGTCGATCGATGCCTCTTCTGCAGACACGATCTGCGCGAACACGAACGTTGATCTCTCCTTCCAAATCATCTCGAATCCATCTCAAACTCACCCAATTACCTCGGAAACCTCTGGGAAGCACGAAAACAACAAACCCAAGCAACAAAACAACACAAACAACAAAGAAAAGAGATCTCATGCTTAGATCAACCATGGTCAAGCACTCACCTCAAAAACAGAAGATTGGATTGAGAAAACGATGGAATCAACACCTCCAGGAGCTTCTCCTTCGTTCCCAGCAACAGCTATCCCTTCTACAGCCTCAGATCTCTCCCAAAACACCAAGAACAAGCCCAAAAATTCACAGAAACGATTTCTCTCCTTTTCTCCCTCTTTTCTCTGATAAACGGCGACAAAACACCCTAAAACCCTTAATTTGTCGCTTCCCCACTTATATACTCGGTTTAGGTCACTAAACCAAACCAACCCAAACAAAAATCGCGAATTAAAACAAACTCGACGAACCCAGGATTAGTGGTGTCGATCGATGCCACAAGGGTGTCGATCGACACTCCTACCAAAACCGCATAATCCGGTTTGCGGATGTTACAATTCTCCCCCACCAATAAGGATTCGTCCTCGAATCCCACAGCACCGCCCATCCATCAAGGACCTCTGTGCCACCGTCAACACGGCCTGCACGTCCTCCGACCGCACTGAACACCGCCAGCCAAGGTTTCCTGTTCAACTGTTGCAACAGCCTGCACACCTCCGACTGAACCATGAGGTCTCCCTCTAGTCAATATACTCACATCCTAGACATTATTTGCTCACAACTCAGTGCTTCCCCCGTCCGTGGTCGCAACCAACGAATCATGCCGGCTCGCTATCAGGCTAACCACCTTAAGCTACGGCATCCAGGAAGTCACTCACACTCCCCCCGCTCTCAGGTCGCAACCTTCGAGTCATACCGGCTCACTGCCAGGCCATAGCCTACAGCTACGGTATCCAGGGAGTCTCACACGCCCACTCCCCCCGTTCTCGGGTTGCAACCCTCGAGACATACCGGCTCACTGCCGAGCCGCGGCTCACAGCTACGGTATCCAGGGAGTCTCATAATCCCGCTCTTGGGTCGTCACCCTAAAGCGCGCTCTCGGATCGTCATCCGAAGCAAACATACCACTCCCACTCTCTGGCCACAAAGTCCATCGAGCTATCGGTATCACATAAGTTAGGCCCACACAATCTTGAGCAAACAAGTCTGATGTCATCGAGTATCTCCCGACTAGATCTACCTCAACTCTTTCCATTAATAGGCAAGCTTTAACTATTCATAAAACTTCCCATTTTTAGAAACTTTCCTTTTATAATGACATTCTATTTATGGAAACTTTCCATTTATAGCAGCCTTCTATTTATGGAAACTTTCCATTTATAGAATTCCCGAGCTATTTCTTTTCCACTGGTTTCACAATTCCCAAAACCAAAGAACTCCACTTTTATTAGAATCTCAAATGCAATAACCATTTACAACTCCAAATAAAAATAAATAATGTAAGAAAGAAACCAAAAAGCTAAAACTAAGCGCCGGAATGGACACCCGGTCCTCCCTTCGGCTGCGCCGCAACTTCCATCATCTGCCTCCTCTTAGGACAGAAAGGTCTGATATGCCCTTCCTCCCCGCAATAATAACACACCCGACGGTACTCCTGTGAGTCACCTCCCCTGGGCCCGCTTGCCGACACGTGATCCATGCTCCCGCACCCATAGCCTCCCTAGCCACCTTGGTTTGCCAACGTTGTCTCTTCCCGCTTCCTTTTACGCCTTTGCTCCAACTGCCTATCCTTGCTTGGAATGCTCTGCTCCAAAGTCTCCTCTGAACGAGCCGCTGGACTGACCACCACTAACTGTGACCTCAAGTCATCCTCTATCCCAGCTGCAACCTCAACCAGCTCCGCCCTCGTAGCATAGATCCTCACTCTGCACCGAGTCCTCAGATCATCCCGCAAAGCCAACAAGAACCTCCGCACCTGAGCCGACTCTGGCTCCCATGCCCGACCTGCATACCCCACAAGCCGACTGAACTCTACATCCAGCTCCCGCACTGTGCGGTCCCCCTGAGTCAACCCCAAGAACCGTGCCTCCATGCGATCAAGAGCCTCTTGTGGAAAATACTTGGAGTTAAACTCCCTCACAAAATCTCCCCAAGTCATATCCCGCTACACCCTCCGTGCTATCACCGACCTCCACCACACACGTACATCTCCTGATAGGTAATGCACTGCCAAATCCACTCTTTACCAGTTAGGACACCAAAGCGACTGGAAATTATCCTCCATCCGCTCTCTCCACTCATCAGCCACACTTGGATCCATACCTCCCGAGAAAGACCCCGCTCCCACTCGCTGCAGCTGCTCCATCATCTGCACATACTGAGCATCCACTACCTCGGCCCCCGGCTGCACACCTGCCTGCACACCCGCCACAGGCTGCACCGCTGGAACCTGCCCACCTACCACTGGCGGCACTACTGGAACCTGCCCACCAACCACTGGCGGCACTACTGGAACCTGCCCACCAACCACTGGCGGCACTATGCTGGAAGCCGCGCCAAAACCTGAGCTAGCAAGTTCATCAAGACATTCTCCCTGTCTGGAGCACCCACTGCTGCAACCCTCACACCCAGGGCAACACCGTGACCGACACCGGGCCCATCCGCCCTGCCGCCATCCAAACCAGCCTGGTCTCCAGACACACTAGGATGACCCTGTGACTCCGCTACCTCTTCACTGACCATGCTCTGGTTCACACTCACACTGGCCTCGGGAACCTGACCTCGCCCCCGACCACGACCACGACCACGACCACGCCCGCGACCAACAGCACCCTCTCTAGCCATCTGCACTACCCAGAACAGAAGGCTAAGCACACAATTCAAAACCGCACATAAAGTACACATCTTACCGTGGAATCTCATTGAAGGCTCGAAGAGGATGATACTAGGACTCCATACCACAAACAAATTGACTAACTACGCATATTCAATTTCATCACACAACATCATGCATCCAGCAACAGGAAAACACTTCAACCAATTAAATTCCTAAACCGCTCTAAACCATTCACTTAACCATCCTAGAACCGTATGGGCTCTGATACCAAAATGAAACAACCCAACTTTTTTTTTTATAATTAAATACAATATATATAATTAAGCATCCCATACTACTTAATTAAACAAACCAACCCACACACACCAACCAACCAATGATAAACTGACATCCAATAACATGCACAGCGGAACATAACAATAATACGAAATCAACACAATAACATTTCTAACCATTCTATCCAGCAACCTAACATAATACTAACCAAGGTTCCAACAACATAACCAATAAATCCAATAACACATAAACGAGACCCTAGATCATCCTCCTCCTCATCGCTATGATTCCACGATCACACAAACAACAAATGAGATGCGTAAGTATTATCATAAATACTTAGTGAGGCCGTCCTCCCATCTACTAGGTTATACACACAAGCATATGAGACCCTCATGTTTAAGCAAAACAAACAACACACAACAATACATCAAACCAGGAAAAATAGTCTCGGATGAGACTAGTGTCGACCGATGCCTCAACGGTGTCGATCGATGCTACAAACAATGGTGTCGACCGATGCTATACGGTGTCGACCGATGCCTCACGAAATGGTGTCGACCGATGCTTCCTAGTGTCGATCGATGCCTCTTCTGCAGACACGATCTGCGCAAACACGAACGTCGATCTCTCCTTCCAAATCATCTCAAATCCGTCTCAAACTCACCCAATTACCTCGGAAACCTCTGGGAAGCACAAAAACAACAAATCCAAGCAACAAAACAACACAAACAACAAAGAAAACACCCAAACAAAAGAGATCTCATGCTTAGATCAACCATGGTCAAGCACTCACCTCAAAAACAGAAGATTGGATTGAGAAAACGATGGAATCAACACCTCCAGGAGCTTCTCCTTCGTTCCCAGCAACAGCTATCCCTTCTACAGCCTCAGATCTCTCCCAAAACACCAAGAACAAGCCCAGAAATTCACAGAAACGATTTCTCTCCTTTTCTCCCTCTTTTCTCTAATAAACGGCGACAAAACACCCTAAAACCCTTAATTTGTCGCTTCCCCACTTAAATACTCGGTTTAGGTCACTAAACCAAACCAACCCAAACAAAAATCGCGAATTAAAACAAACTCGACGAACCCAGGATTAGTGGTGTCGANCCCAAACCAGCCTGGTCTCCAGACACACTAGGATGACCCTGTGACTCCGCTACCTCTTCACTGGCCATGCTCTGGTTCACACTCACACTGGCCTCGGGAACCTGACCTCGCCCCCGACCACGACCACGACCACGACCACGCCCGCGACCAACAGCACCCTCTCTAGCCATCTGCACTACCCAGAACAGAAGGCTAAGCACACAATTCAAAACCGCACATAAAGTACACATCTTACCGTGGAATCTCATTGAAGGCTCGAAGAGGATGATACTAGGACTCCATACCACAAACAAATTGACTAACTACGCATATTCAATTTCATCACACAACATCATGCATCCAGCAACAGGAAAACACTTCAACCAATTAAATTCCTAAACCGCTCTAAACCATTCACTTAACCATCCTAGAACCGTATGGGCTCTGATACCAAAATGAAACAACCCAACCTTTTTTTTTATAATTAAATACAATATATATAATTAAGCATCCCATACTACTTAATTAAACAAACCAACCCACACACACCAACCAACCAATGATAAACTGACATCCAATAACATGCACAGCGGAACATAACAATAATACGAAATCAACACAATAACATTTCTAACCATTCTATCCAGCAACCTAACATAATACTAACCAAGGTTCCAACAACATAACCAATAAATCCAATAACACATAAACGAGACCCTAGATCATCCTCCTCCTCATCGCTATGATTCCACGATCACACAAACAACAAATGAGATGCGTAAGTATTATCATAAATACTTAGTGAGGCCGTCCTCCCATCTACTAGGTTATACACACAAGCATATGAGACCCTCATGTTTAAGCAAAACAAACAACACACAACAATACATCAAACCAGGAAAAATAGTCTCGGATGAGACTAGTGTCGACCGATGCCTCAACGGTGTCGATCGATGCTACAAACAATGGTGTCGACCGATGCTATACGGTGTCGACCGATGCCTCACGAAATGGTGTCGACCGATGCTTCCTAGTGTCGATCGATGCCTCTTCTGCAGACACGATCTGCGCAAACACGAACGTCGATCTCTCCTTCCAAATCATCTCAAATCCGTCTCAAACTCACCCAATTACCTCGGAAACCTCTGGGAAGCACAAAAACAACAAATCCAAGCAACAAAACAACACAAACAACAAAGAAAACACCCAAACAAAAGAGATCTCATGCTTAGATCAACCATGGTCAAGCACTCACCTCAAAAACAGAAGATTGGATTGAGAAAACGATGGAATCAACACCTCCAGGAGCTTCTCCTTCGTTCCCAGCAACAGCTATCCCTTCTACAGCCTCAGATCTCTCCCAAAACACCAAGAACAAGCCCAGAAATTCACAGAAACGATTTCTCTCCTTTTCTCCCTCTTTTCTCTAATAAACGGCGACAAAACACCCTAAAACCCTTAATTTGTCGCTTCCCCACTTAAATACTCGGTTTAGGTCACTAAACCAAACCAACCCAAACAAAAATCGCGAATTAAAACAAACTCGACGAACCCAGGATTAGTGGTGTCGATCGATGCCACAAGGGTGTCGATCGACACTCCTACCAAAACCGCATAATCCGGTTCACGGATGTTACATAATTAAACATCATTCCCTTATCTTTGTTAAGATCCAGATGCACCAGAGGCATCGGTTCTAACCTTAGTATTGATTTCTGAAGTAAAGGGTTTTTTTCAACCTCTCCAACCGATTTCTTCACCTTATCCTTTCTTAGCAAAAGCTCAGTTTCATCAGAGACCATAAGATATTGTCTCATTCCTTCAAGCACATCTACTGCAATCCTTGGTCTTCCCATTACTGGGTCCACACCCACCTGATCCTCCCTTAAGACCCCAAATAAGGGATCAAATTCCTTCAAAAACATTGGTTGTTTACGTTTTTCCACTGGTTTCCCCATACGTCTTGTTAATGCTGCATCTTGTCTTTCTTTGATGAGAATGGGACAAACATCATTTTCATGTGTTAAACGTTGACATTCAAAACACCTCTTTTGGATCCTCTCATACTGGAATCTCACTGTCGTCGTACCCCCTCTGGGCAAATTGACGACTTTGGATCTCCTCAAAGGTCTTGAGATATCAAAGGATACCTTTACTCTTACAAATTCTTGTAACTGAGTCGCATTCGGATCAAAGGCCACCTCCAACACCTGACCAATCAACTCTCCCAGAGCAGTTATTGCGTTCTTAGTATAGTAATTGATTGGCATATTCCAAATTTGAACCCAAATTGGAAGAAACATGAGATAATTATCCGGCTGATGTTCATACCATCGCTCCACCGCAATAGCCCATTCATTGAACGTATGTACTCCTTTATCTAAAACATCTTTAAGATCATGCTCCTAGTCGAACATAAACTGGAACCTTTCTTTTGTGAGCGCTATCCCTTTAACCCGACCCTCTTTTTGCCATTTCCTTGGCAAATTCCTCAGGAGTCTGTTCATCGGTTGACAGCTTGGATTTAAGACTCTACCAACCAGACTAAGCTCATTTCTGACTGTAGAGGAAAATTCTGGAAAATCAGGCATATCAAACGGCTTATCTTCTTCTTTCCTTATTGACATTGCCATAAAAGCTTTATCCATGGCGAACGACATCGTTAACTCTTGATTTAACCGCCTAGAAACACCAACACACTCACCACTTAGAATCACTCAAAACAAATGAAGAAAGTTCTGAGTAAACCCTAATTTTGGATTTAGATCTGACCAAATAGTGATGATTACCACTTGAAAGAGGAAAGATTCGATAAAAGAAAACGTGTTTTTTCCACTTTAGCTCTATTCTCAAGTATAGTTAAAGACACTAACTGAGAAAGAGGGTCTTAAGCCCAAAAAAGGGAAGCAGATATTTTTGAGAGTTAAACTTGGTGGAAGAAGTATCTCTGAAAAAGTATCCTTGATATGTTTAAGAAATTTTTCAACTATTATACTTTTTAGCCCTGGGACGGAGCGGATATCCAGCCGTTTTCATGGTATCCGGATCCGGATCCGTATCCGGCAAATTCTTAGTTTTACTCTCCGGATCCGAATCTGCCGATTCTGGATATCCGGTTTACGGATACCCGTTTCTAACTTAAACATCTCCGGATATCCGTAAATTATCCGGATCCGAAAAAAACTAACAAACATTGGGCCTCAATTGTGTGTCAGCCCACTCGCTCAGACATTAAAAATGACTTTCTCAAACTCTCCTATATACATGCTAACATGCCTCACGTCACCTGCAATGAACGACAACCGTTGGATCGGATACCGGATATCCGGTTACCTAAACTAATAGTATCGGAATCCGGATCCATTTTTAACGGATTTCAGTTTTCAATATCCGAATTTGGATCTAGGTGACTCGGATATCCGGTTTTCGGAAAGGATTTTAGCGGATACCGGATCGGATACCGGATATCGGATAATAAATCCCAGGCCTAATACTTTTAGGTATTTTGATAAACTTATGATTATACTATTAAAAAATCAGTTCAAGTGTCAGCTTTCCTTTGTTGGTTCTCCTACTGTCCTACAAGGCTGCAACAACTCATAACTATTAACTGTAGTGTTTGTGAGCTGTATAATTGCCGGAGTTCAACAACAATCACACCCATCAATTTGTAAGATTTAACAACATAGTATTTGTGAGCGATTGCAGTTTTTTATTTACTTATATTAGTAAGAATGTTCATTAAAACTTAAAAAAAAAAAATCCAAAACAAAACTTTAATTATATCTTGTTAAATACTATCATAACATATTCAGATATACAAACATATTAACTAAACGAAAACTATATTTATAAATGAGTATATAACTAGTATCGTTCCTTCCTTTCGTACATGTGCTGAAAGTCTAGTTTTTCATTTTTTTGCTTGTCGGTTGGCTTGTGTAAAAAAGTATATTTCAGATCTATTTTTTTTTCGACAACAAAGAAACAAGATTGACTCAATCAAGCCAATGCAAAGATACATTATTAACAAAAGTAGCTAGATGCGGAACTGTGCGAACACGTCGTGCCAAATTATCCGCTTTGCCATTCAGGGAGTGTGGGACGTAGGCTAAGGAAAAGGAGATAAACTCCTCTTTGTCTGCCTGGATGTCCTCCAAATAAGATGTAAAGGCTGGCCACTCAGAAGGCGAAGACACCATCTTCACTAAGTCAGAGCAGTTGATAAAGAAAACGACAGATTGGTTATCCGCTCCAATCATACAACGCGTAGCCCAGACAAGGGCTTCGATCTGGGCATGAAGAGGGGCGTGAGACTATAGCGAAGGTTGGCAGCCCCATGGTAGGGGCGTCCCCCCATGGCGATGTGCAAAACCACCCTCTGCCCGCGTAATTATCCGTTGCTTTCCAAGAGCTATCTACAAAACAAAGAAAACTCGACGAAGAACTAGGGGTGCGTAAGCCCCGACTTCCTCGAGGAACCACCTCAACGGTAATATCCGATGTTAAAGCCATATCCTCTGCCTGAGCCAAGGCCCATGCCTTGGCCTCATCCTCCGCTAACCGCAGAATCGCAAGAGGATTGGAATCCAGATTACTGAAAAGTTTATCATTACGCGCTTTCCAGATGTACCACAGTATCCATGGAAAAAATTCCTGAGATGGTACATTTGTAAACCGCCAAAAAAGGTAATCCATGTTTGTGAACACTGACTCCGATGGGAACACTCCCAAGGCTGTCGGGAACTGGGACAAAGCCCAAACCTGTCTAGCCGGTGGACATTCAAAAAGGGTATGATTAATAGTTTCCTCCTAAAAACCACAAAGGACGCACGTAGCATCACAACTCATACCACGTTTCCGTAGATTAGCGGTAACTGCCACGCATCCCGAAAGAACTTACCACATAAAGTGGCGGAGCTTGGGCGGACTCCAAATTTTCCACACAAAGGCCTGAAGAGGGACAATGTCCGGCCCAGGTACTTTCGGTCCGTCTGGAGCCGGCCGATGTGAGCGAAGAGTATGGTACCCTGATTTTACCGAATATTTACCAGTCTTAGTAAAATGCCATCCCAGCAAATCCGGTTTATCCGGCTGACGCAGTGGTAAGGCAAAAATTATAGCAACATCTTCCGGTACAAAAGTAGCCGTAAGTTGAGCCATATCCCAAGAATTAGAACTCCTGTCAATAAGATTTGAAACTCGGAGCAGAGGATCAGAAGGCGATCTTGTGCTCACTGCTGGTCTCGAGGATTGAGCAGGGATCCATGGGTCATTCCAAACAGAAATGGAAGCACCAGATCCTACTCATTTAATGAGCCCTTTATTCACCAGAGAGCGAGCAAAAACTATACTCCGCCACCCATAAGACGGCGAGTAAGATTTAATTGGATCCAAAGGATCAGAATGTCGATAGTATCGTCCCTTAAAAACCCGTGCAAAAAGTGATTCCGACACTGTGATCATATGCCAGAGCTGCTTTGCCAGCAGAGCGGTGTTATAATCATCCAAGCACCGAAAACCTAAACCCCCTGCATCTTTACCATGACATAGTTTATCCCACGCCATCCAGTGTAGACCGCGAGATTGTCCAGATGAACTCCACCAAAAATTAGAAATTTCACTAGTCAACTTCCTCGTAACCGTCTTAGGTAATCGGAAACACGACATCACAAAAGTAGGGACAGATGTAGCAACATACTTGATCATCACCTCCTTTCCCCCTTTTGATAAAAACCTAGCCGGCCACCCACCTGCCCGTGCTTGCAAACAGTCTTGAACAAATGAAAATATTTTTGTCTTTGCCTCACCCAGGCTTTCCGGAATCCCTAAGTACGATCCCATGCCCCCAAGTTTGTGATCCCCAAAACTCTTTTTAATTCTTCCCTAAGGTTACATTCCACTGTGTGGCCAAACTGGACCGAAGATTTTTGAAAATTGATTTGTTGGCCAGAAACCCGTTCATACTTCTCAAGGATATCTAGCACCACTTCACATTGGCCCGATAAAAAAAAGGCTGTCATCCGCAAATAAAAGATGTGAAATGACGGGGCTAGTAGTCGAAACCTTTATTCCAGTAAGGAGTTTCAACCGTTCTGCTTTCCAAAAGTGTGCAATAAGTACCTCTGTGCAAAGAATAAAAAGATAAGGTGATAGTGGATCCCCCTGACGTAAACTTCGACAAGGGATAATAGATCCATATGCCTATCCATTAAGTAAAACCTTATATTGAATCGATGTAACGCAACACATAATCCAGGATATCCACCTCTCGCAAAACCCGAACTGCCTGAGCAAGTGTTCAACAAAGGACCACTCTACCGATCATAGGCCTTATTCATATCCATTTTTTATAGCCATGAACTTCCCCTTACAAGAGGGGTTGGTTCGTAACCCGTGAAACATCTCCTGAGCAATCAAAATATTATCTGAAATTAACCAACCCTCGACAAATGCCGATTGAGTCTCTGATACAAAAGATGGTAAAATAGTGCGAAGTCACTAGCATAAGACCTTAGATATAATTTTATAACCAACATTGCATAAACTAATGGGCCATCCTTGTTGGCTTGTCCACCTTTAGGATAAACAGATATTTGTTACTTAAGCCTCTTGTCAAACTCTCCATCTCGCAAAAATGAATTAACCAGAAGCACTAAATCTGGTTTAACCGTAGCCCATGCTTTCTGATATATTTCAGATCTCTTAAAATAAAAAAATTTCAATATTTTTTTTCTATTATAACATTACGTTTTTTTTTATTTTTATTTTTCTACATAACTAACTACTAGGATATATCCCGTGCTTAAAGCACGGTCAACATTTTTTAAAAAATTTATAATATAATAATAAAAATTATTGTTTTATTTTTTTAAAAATTATTTTGTTTGAGATAATATTTATTTTTAATTGCTATGTAAATCTATTAGTCTATTTGAATACTAATTATTTTAGAATATTATAGTATTTTATTTTTGACGTATTATAACAGTTTTATATTATTTTATTTGTTGTATTTGCATCATATTTTGTGAAATATAAAATACTAATTTTAATATTATAATTGTGAGTAAATAAAAATTATTAATATATCATCTATATAAATTTAGTTTTACCAACCCGCCAATGTTGAAATTAAAACACACATTTTCATACATTGAGTAATATATCTTCGTTTTAAAAAATTCAAATCACAATATATGCAGAAAATATGCATTTTATTAATTATAAGTATTATATGAAAGTTCTAAACAATTTGTAAATAAAATAAAATAAAATAAAGATGATAGGAGAATCATAATTTGAAATCTTAACAAAATCTTCAAATTTAGTTATTAAAAATAATTGTATTGTATACTTGGATATAAAATCTTAGTTTTTAAAATTCTGATTGGTTTATATATATTTTTTAAAAAATAGTTAGTAATTTTGTCCATAATTTATTAGAGAGAGAAAATATTTTTTTAGAGTTTTTTAGATTTTTTAATATTTGATATATGAGTGTTTTTTTATTTTTAATTTAATTATATTTATTTAAATTAGTTAATTAAGCTTAATTAATTTTTTCTAATGGCAATTGAATGTAATTTTTTATACATTTAAAGGTTAGTTTCATATTTGTATTTCTCAATTAATATAGTAGAATACATATATATTGTAATTGTATATATGTATGTATCGAGACCCATTTTTGGCGTAGAAAAAATGGTCATTTTGTTTGAGCAGAAGGTCAACAAATGATAAAATCAACGAATCGTATTCGTTGCCAAAGCGCAAAGGGCCCATAACCATATTCATGAAAGAGCTGTGCGACCAGAAGAAACAAATTACAGAGTTGGTTTCATCAAAATCGAAGGTTTTTTAACTGTTATTCTAACAGTGAAGGCACAAAATCATGGCGGACAGTGAGCAATTAGTCTACATCAGCTGCGCAGAAGAGATTCGCTACTCCTTCGTCAGCCACCTCTCCGAAGCTCTCCGTCGAAAAGGCATACACGATGTATTCGTCGACAGCTACGACGATCTGCTTTCCGACGAGTCTCAATCAAAGGTTGAGAGAGCTAGGGTTTCTGTGATGGTTTTACCCGGAGACCGAAGTACGGCATGCCTTGACAAACTCGTGAAGGTCCTCGAGTGCGAGAGGACCAACGACCAGGTGGTAGTTCCAGTGTTGTACGGCGTCAGAACATTAGAGACCGATTGGCATATCGCGTTAGATTCCAAGGGCTTCTCATCAATCCACCAGTCCAGGTCTTCCACGATTCTTAATTTTGCTATTCTTAATTAATCCAAAACTAATCTTTATATATGAGGGAAAAAAAAAGTGAATTAGCAGAGCAAATTATTGTTCACTAGTACCCACCTTGAGTAGTTGAAACTGCATTTCGTTTACTTAGAGCAAATACGGTGCAGGAAGGGATGTAGCGACTCACAACTTGTAAAAGATATTGTGAGAGATGTGTATGAGAAGCTTTTTTATACGGGACGGATTGGCATCTACTCAAAGCTGCTGGAGATAGAAACCATGGTTTGCAAACAATCCTTGGACATCCGCCGTGTTGGAATTTGGGGTATGCCTGGCATAGGCAAGACAACACTTGCTAAAGCAGTCTTTGATCAAATGTCCAGTGCCTTTGATGCTTCTTGTTTTATTGAAGACTATACCAAAGCTATTCAAGAGAAGGGTCTTTATCGCTTGCTGGAAGAACAATTTTTGGAAGAAAAGGCTGGTGCTAGCGGTGGTACCATTACGAAATTGAGCTTGATTAAAGAGAAATTAAACAATAAGAGAGTTCTTGTTGTTCTTGATGATGTGCGCAATGCTCTGGTTGTGGAGTCTTTTCTTAGAGGGTTTGACTGGTTTGGTCCCGAAAGCCTAATCATCATAACTTCCAGAGATAGAAAGGTGTTTCGCCTTTGTCGAGTCAATCAAATATATGAGGTTCCAGGTTTGAATGAGAAAGAGGCTCTTCAACTTTTCTCTTTCTGTGCATCTATGAATGATAGGGCAGAGCAGGGTCTCCACGAGGTGTCAATGAAAGTGATTGCATATGCTAAAGGACATCCTTTAGCTCTCAATATTTATGGCAAGGAGCTGAAGGGTATAAAAAGCCCTTCAGAATTGGAAACAGCATTCCTCGAACTCAAGGAACGTCCTCCAACTAAGTTTGTTGATGCAATCAAGAGTTGCTATGACTCACTCAATGACAGCGAAAAATACATTTTTTTGGATATAGCTTGTTTCTTTCAAGGAGAAAATGTCGACTACGTGATGCAACTGCTTGAGGGTTGTGGTTTCTTTCCACATGTTGGAATGGATGTTCTTGTCGACAAGTGTCTGGTGACTCTTTCAGAAAACCGAGTGTGTATGCATAACTTGATCCAAGATGTTGGCAGAGAAATAATAAAAAGAGAAACATTACAGATTGAGAGGCGCAGCAGACTGTGGGAACCTTGGTGCATCAAATTGTTATTAGAAGATAACAGACGAAAAGAAAATGGAGAACACAAAACAACTTTGGAATGTGCTCAGGTCTGTTATCTTTTGATACTTTTATATATAACATAATTTATAAGCCAACTTCCGAATGTAACCCCACTTTCCACATTCTTTCAGGGCACTGACGAGATCGAAGGCATGTTTCTAGACACATCAAACTTAAGTTTTGATGTCAATCCTGCTGCATTTGAGAATATGTTGAACCTTAGATTGCTCAAAATTTACTGTTCCAAACCTGAAATCCATCCTGTAATCAATTTCCATAGAGGCTCTCTACAGTTTTTTCCTAATGAGCTAAGACTCCTCCACTGGGAGAACTACCCTCTGCAACTTCTGCCTCAAAATTTTGATCCTAGGCACCTTGTGGAAATCAACATGCCATACAGCCAACTTAGGAAACTTTGGGGTGGAATCAAGGTAACCAAACTCAAATATGCATCTTTCGCCCTAATCTATAACTTTGATAGATTTTGTAAAAAAAGTTTTTGGTGTTTTCTATCAGAAGCTAGAGATGTTGAGGACGATCAGACTTTGTCATTCTCAGCAACTAGTTGATATTGACGACCTCTTAAAAGCTCCAAATCTTGAGGTGATTGATCTCCAAGGTTGTACAAAGCTGCATAGTTTCCCAGCCACAGGTCAACTGATGAATCTACGAGTTGTAAATCTCTCAGGTTGCACAGAAATCAAAAGTTTCCCAGAGATTCCCCCAAATATTGAGATACTGCATTTACGGGGGACCGGCATAACAGAATTACCACTTTGTGTTGTTAAGCCAAACTACAAAGATCTTTTGAGACTTCTAGCTGAAATCCCAGGTCTTTCAGGTGTCTCAAACCTTGCGGAAGCTGATGTCAAATCTTTAACAAGTCTGATGAAAGTGAGCACATCTAATCAAGATCTTGGTAAGCTTATTTGCATAGAGCTAAAAGATTGTTCTCGTTTGCGAAGTCTGCCAGACATGGTTAATTTAGAACTTCTCAGAGTTCTTGATCTTTCTGGTTGCTCAGAGCTTGAGACTATTCAGGGGTTCCCACGGAACCTGAAAGAGTTATATCTTGGTGGCACTGCAGTAAGAGAAGTGCCACAACTTCCTCAAAGTCTAGAACTCTTTAATGCACATGGTTGTGTCTCACTCAAATCAGTTAGTTTGGACTTTGAGAACATTCCTGTGCATTACACATTAAGTAACTGTTTTGATCTCTCTCCAGAAGTGGTCAACGATTTTTTAGTGAAAGCACTGGTTAATGCAAAACACTTACCAAGAGAGCGTCAGCAGGTAAATTTCATCCTTGTTTCGATACCTCTCCATATTTCCTCCCTCTTCTCTTTATATCAATGCCTGATACGTACAACCAGCCACGTCAATCTCATATCATATCTGACTAAATGTTTTTGGAACAACATCATATCTACTTATCGTGTATTATTGCAGCAGGAACTCAACAGAGCTCTGGCTTTCAGCTTCTGTGTGCCCTGTCACGCGAATCAAAATTCTACACTTGACCTGCAACTAGGATCTTCTGTAATGACGCGACTAGACCCTTCTTGGAGAAACATGCTTGTGGGCTTCGTTATGCTAGTGGAAGTTTCATTTTCAGAGGATTCCTTTGATACTACTGGTTTTGGCATTAGCTGCGTTTGCAGATGGAAAAACAAGGAAGGCCACTCTCATAAAATAGAAAGAAATTTTCATTATTGGGCTCCAGGAGAAGCTATTCCAAAACTTCAAAAGGATCATATGTTTGTGTTCTGTGATGTTAATATGCGTCCAAGTACTGATGAAGAAAACGACCCTGATATCTGGGCTGATTTAGTTGTTTTTGATTTTGTTCCTGTCAACAAACAGACAAAGCCTCTAGATGATATTTGCACAGTGAGAAGATGTGGAGTCCGTGTAATAACTTCTACAACTGGTGATACTATCTCTGAGAACATTTTACCAGATTTTTCCTCGAACACATTCGAGTCTTCTGGTAATGACGTTGAAGAAGAAGTGTTGAGAGTCACTTATGATGGTTTACAAGACAGAGAAAAAGCTTTATTTCTTTACATGGCGTTTTTGTTAAATGACGAGGATGTTGGTTTGGTGGCACCACTTATTGCTAGCATTGATTTGGATGTTAGCTCTGGGCTCAAGGTATTAGCCGATAAGTCTCTCATATGTGTATCTTCCAACGGACAAATAGTGGTGCATGGTTTGCTACGGAAAATGGGTAAAGAAATCCTCCATGGACAATCCATGATGCCAGGTAGCTCAAAGAAGACTGAGAGATTGCTCGAAAATCGTCAGAGTTCTGTGAGCATTGCAAGGAAAATCTTGATCACTGATTCAGAGAATTCCGGAAAAAGGACCAGGGATTCGTTTAATTACCTGCCAATAAGGTAAGTATCATATATATACTGTATATAGAATTCTATATAGGGCAAAACCATCAGGGATTTTTTCAGGTAACGTATATAATAGCGTCAATACTTATAAATACTTTTCTAAATACATTTTAATTAGAAAATCGCGTAATTAATATTCATAATTATTTATAATATTTAAAATTGAATAAAAAACATACCGAAAATATTCGATATTATGTACGCATAGCCACAAAGAACAATGCATAGAACATAACTAATAATACTTCTCACGAATGAAGGAAAAATAGATGCATTCTTGTAAGAATAAGATTGCATGGTTGTTGTCACCATTGATTTAAACTAATGTTTTCCGGCCCAAAATTGCATGCTTCCGGTTCTCCGAATCTATTGTTTTAGGGTAAACTATTTAACGGAAACATCTTAATCAGATACCTTCTATACTCTACACTAGATTAGAACCCGTGCTCTTGATTTTTTTTTTTTGTCAAACAATCAAATATAATCTTTATGACTACATTATTTTAAGCTATAACTGTCTTCTTATTATATTATAACTTATATTTACTTAGTTTTTAATTAAATTACCTAAAAAAGTAAGGTGTCAAAGACTCAAAAAAATGCATGAAAACTTAATTATGTGTCAAACTTGTAATGGACATAATGAAGTTGACTTGAGGGTTGCCACTATGAGCAACTCTAATTTTATGATATCAATATAAGAATCAGTTTGATCTTGGTGTTCCAAAATTATACTCTCTCTCTTTTACTTTCTTTTTGTCTTTGTTGTTAACAAAGCTCTAAAAATTTGAATCTCACAGAGAAAACGATGGAAGAGACAGAGAGAGAGAAGACAGCCATTTTGTCAAGAGAGGAAGACACAGAGAGACAGAGACAACAATGGCCGAAGCGAAGGAGGAGAAAAGAGAAATAAATAAAGAAGAAAAGAGCGTTAAGCTTTTCGTCGGACAAATTCCAAAACATATGTTGGAATCTCAACTCCTAACATTTTTTCAGGAGTTTGCAGTCGTAAACGAAGTCAAAATCATCAAGGAAAAGAGTACAGGCGTCTCGCGAGGTTCCTTTTTTCTTCCTCTTCACGCCTCTGTTTCCCTTTCTCATGCCTTTCTATTTTTGGATTTCAAAGCCCTAACTTGTTCTCCTCTATTTAGGATGTTGTTTTCTGCTATGTTCATCGAGACAAGAAGCAGATAAGTTGGTTAATTCTTGCCATAACAAAAAGACATTGCCTGGGGTAAGTCTTTATTTATTTGGACTGCAATGTGGACGTTCTTTTGGTTTCTGTTTGACTCAAGAACTAGCAAATTGTGATTTCTATACATGTTTCGCATGAAGCGTTTACTTTCTATTTAGGTGAACATCAATTTCCTTTGCCCGAATCAGCTTCGAATTTTTCAATTCGAGTGTCAGTTTCTCAAGACATTGTTTTAAAATCCTTCAAACTCAAGAAACTGCAATAGATGGTATAACTACTAGCAAAATGTTAGCTTGATCCTTGTTCTTATGAAAATATGAAACATCTTGGCAAAAATGCAACATTAAGAATGAAGTCTGTGTGTTTCTTTTTACCATCTTGAACAATGTTTGTGACAAAAAAAAAAAACAAAGAACAAATTTTGTTTTTTTTCGATTTTTCTTTTCCGGCCTTTTGTCAAAAACCTTTGCATGCTTATCAAGCTTAGATCCTTGTCGGTCTCTAACTTATGTTTTATGTTCCCTCAGGCATCTAATCCAGTGCAAGTAAAGTATGCAGATGGTGAACTGGAAAGGCTAGGTAACACATTCGTACTTGCTTCGATATGTGATTTTGTGCTTTATTGTAACCTCTCTCATTGTTGTATCATCATCTATTGATGGATATATTCCGCAATCCAGAACATAAGCTTTTTGTCGGTATGCTTCCAAAGAATGTCTCTGAAGCTGAAGTTCAATCATTATTCTCCAAGTATGGGACCATAAAGGATTTACAGATTCTAGGAGGTTCTCAACTAACAAGCAGAGGTATCCATATGTTGGTGCAGTCTTTTCCGCAAGTGTGATCTTTGGTATCCATTTCGCTTTACCAAGTTACCTTTTCCGTTTCTGTTAGGTTGTGCTTTTCTCAAGTACGAGACAAAAGAACAAGCTGATGCTGCTATTGAAGCCGTCAATGGAAAACATATAATGGAGGTGATTGCTTTTGCTAATTTGAAAATTTATTTTTCCTAAAAAATGATACATTTTTCTGGGGTTTTTACAGGGGACTGTTCCTTTAGTTGTCAGATGGGCCGACACAGAAAAAGAGAAACACACAAGAAAACTTCAAAAGGCTAATGCTGATCGAACAAATGCGTCATTGTTTGGAGCATTTCCCATGTTTACTCATGTAAGCAAGCCTAATCAATATATATAAGATTTGCTTCATCAGCCTTTATATTCAAAAAAAATTCTCCTTCTGCAAATTTTAGGAGGCTATTGAAAGTTATGGTCACATGCTACCACCAATTCAGAACCAACGTGCATTTCCCAATATGTTTGTACAACCAAACCAAGTTAATAACAACGAGTTGCAAGGAACATTGCTTGACTCTGTGCCAACTCTTTTTGCCCATAGAGACTCTTATGTGTCTCCTGCAAATTATGTGGGGCCTTTTTATCCCATACGCTCTCTAAGTAGCTATCCTGGATACATATCACCTGACATTGACAACACTTGCGTATCCGAGGGTTAGTGTTAAAACCTAATTATCTTTCTTCTCCCATTCCTAAAGATTTGAAACATTATTTTGGTTCTTCAGGGCCAGAAGGTGCGAATCTGTTTATCTATAACATACCTCTGGAATTTGGGGATCAAGAACTTGCGTCTATATTTCAACCTATCGGTGTTGTTCTGAGCGCAAAGGTTTTTGTAGACAAAGCCACTGGTCTAAGCAAATGTTTCGGTTAGCTCTCCTTTGTCTGGTTTTTGTTCTTCAAGACTGGTTCATTGTAAAGCTAGAAAAAAGTATGCATAATTTTCTCATGTTGCTGTTGGTTGCAGGTTCTGTTCGTTATGACTCACAAGCAGCCGCGCAAAACGCTGTGAACACGATGAATGGTCGCTATGTAGGTGGTAAGAAATTGAGAGTCCAGCTTCAGAGAGACAATGATAAGCCTCATCAGGTCTACATAAGGAGGAAGAATAGAGAAGGAGGAGCACGTGTGAGCTGAGAAGAGAACACGTGCGAGTAAATGAAGTCTTTTGTATATAAACTTGTAAAAACAGAGTGAGTCATTATGTTGTTTGTTGTTGAAGAGTCTTATGCGACTTTGGGAATTCGGTTATGTCTAGCTGCCTCTAAAGATCGATTCCGTTATCAATTGTAACAGTTCATTCAGATAATAAAAAGAGGAGGTTTTTTCTTATCAATTGGTGCGTAGTGATCTCGGATTGAATCTAACGCAACGGTGAAGAGTTAGGGTTCGCAAATTGGGGATTTTTATCAATTCATCGAAGAAGACGATCGCGACGATGGTGATGGTGATGGAGATAGGATTATCGCCGGTGCGCGAGTTATCAGAAGCGGAACAACACGAAGAATCGTCGGCGGATGTTTACGATCAGTTAGGCGAAATGAAGAAACAAGAAACCAAGCTGGAGACCAAGATTGATGCATTGGGATCTCAGATGGGGACGAAGATAGAGACTTTTAGCAACGAGATGTGTTCGCATGATCAGAAATTGGAAGATTTGACTAGAAAATTGGATATGGTGCTTAGTTCTTTGCCATTGGAAGATTTGACTAGAGACTTTTAGCAACGAGACTTTGCCAGGAATTGCAACGACTCGCGAAGTTGGGTGTTCGAGTCAAACGATTCCATCACAAACCCTGGATCGTCACAATCAGGTGCGTTTCTTGAACTCGGAACCTTGCCATAGTAACATTAGGCCAGGGCTTAGAGAAAACTTGATCAAGAACGTGGAGATGCCAATTTTTGATGGAGCTGGAGTCTACGGTTAGATGGCTCGAGTAAAGCAATTTTTTCGTATTGGAGGATACAACGATGAGGAAAAGCTTGCATTGGTTTCAGTTAGCTTGAGTGGTGAAGCTCTAAGTCGGTATAACTGGGTAGTGAATACACAATAGTTTGGTAGTTGGGTGCAATTTAAGTCAAGTTTGATTGTGAGATTTGGGAATTTGAAGATCAGAGGTCCAAGTCAGAGTTTGTTCTGTATCAAACAAACAGGATCAGTGGCTGAATACATACAAAGATTTGAAGATCTTTCTTCTCAAGTAAACGGTCTTGATGAACAGAAGCTGGAAGGGATTTTCCTAAACGGGTTAACACAAGAGATGCAGGAGTTAGTACATATGCAGAAACCGAATAATTTGGATGAGATGGTAGCAGAGGCTAGGGCTATGGAGTCTAGTATCATGAGGAGAGTGGTTAAAAAATAACTAATGCTAGCCAACAAGGAAAATTCTGGCTCTGACCTCAAAAGTAATACCCCTTATAACTCGAATACTTGGAAGATGAAGACGGTGGTTACAGAACCGGTAGTCAATAATGAAGGGTTGAGCAAAGGCCAAGAAGGCATACCACAAATGCAGAATTAGATGAGAAGAGAAGAAAAGGGATTTGTTTTAAATGTGATGCTCCTTGGTCCAGAGATCACAAATGTCCCAATAAGGAGTTGCGAGTGTTGACTGTATTCAACAGTTTTGAGGTGGAAGTGTTGGAAGAGAGTTATGAAGTGGTGGATACAGAACCAATGGGAGAATGTATGGCTCTATCATTTGCTTCGTTTCAAGGAATCTCGGGACCCTCTACAACCAAAGTAAGAGGTTCGGTGGGGAAGAAAGCAGTGATCATTATGTTGGATAGTGGGGCAAGTCATAATTTCATATCCCCTGCTGCGGTGAAGAAGCTGAAGCTCAAATGCAGAGATGATCCAAACCTAAATGTCAAGTTGGGAACGGGTATATTAGTAAATGGACTGGGGGTTTGTGAGAAGGTCACTTTTTCTGCTCAGAACCTGGAGTTCACAACCGATTTTATCGTACTGGAACTGGGGCAGATCGATGTGATTTTAGGAGTATATTGGTTAAGGACCCTTGGTGATTGTAGGGTGAACTGGGAAAAGAATGAGATGTCATTCATTCATAAAGGCGAGATGGTGTCATTAAGAGGAGAACCAGATTTGTTGATCAACAAAATGTCTTCGAAATCATTGACAAGCGGTTATGAAGTCAAGTCTAAAGGAGTTGCCTTGGAACTGTAAAACCAACAAGCAAATCCAGGAGTTGTAGAAAGGTTGGATGATAGTATTCAAGCAGTACTATCTGAGTTTGAGAAGGTGTTTGAAGTTCCCACATCTCTACCACCGATAAGAGGGAGAGAACATTCCATCTATCTTGTCAATGGAACGACAACCGTGAGTGTTCGTCCGTATCGATACCCCCATGCTCAAAAGGAAGTGATGGAGCGAATGGTTAAAGAAATGTTAGAGTCAGGGATCATAAGGCCAAGCCAAAGTCCCTTCTCTAGCCTAGTCTTGCTCATTAAGAAGAAAGATAACAGTTGGCGTTTTTTGTGTGGATTACAGGACATTGAAAAGAGCGACAGTCCCTGACAAGTTTCCAATACCTATGATTGACCAACTCTTAGATGAGCTGAATGGATCGATTTTATTTTCGAAGTTGGACTTACGAGCGGGTTACCATCAAATAAGGATGAGGGAAGAAGACATACAGAAAACAGCATTCAAAACGCACTATGGGCATTATGAGTTCCTTGTAATGCCATTTGGTCTCACAAATGCACCAGCGACATTCCAGACACTGATGAACGAAATATTCAGACCATTCCTCTGAAAATTCATTTTGGTGTTCTTTGATGACATTCTAGTATACATCTCTACACTGCAACAACATGTTGAGCACTTGAAGATAGTCATGAGGATATTAGAGGAGAATCAACTGTTTGCCATCAAAAATAAGTGTATGTTTGGACAGAAACAGGTGGATTACCTTGGGCATATCATCTCTCACCAAGGGGTTTCAACGGATCCAGAAAAGACAAAAGCAATGGTTAAATGGACAACCCCAAAGTTAGTGAAAGAACTGAGGGGACTTTTGGGTTTGACAGGGTATTATCGAAGATTTATCAAAGGGTACGGTGTAGTGGCGAGACCATTGACAGAATTGTTGAAGAAGGATAGCTTTGAATGGTCGACAGAAGCTCAAGCAGCTTTCGACAAGTTAAAAAAGGCAATGTCAACTGCACATGTCTTAGCATTACCTGACTTTGAGGAGACTTTCACACTGAAAGCTGATGCTTCTGGTTTTGGCTTGGGTGCACTACTAATGCAGAACAAAAGACCGATCGCATATTTCAGTCACGGACTGACTGCGAAGGAACAACTGAAACCAGTCTATGAAAGAGAATTGATGGCAATCGTTTTGTCGATTCAAAAGTGGAAACATTACCTATTTGGAAGACATTTTATAGTGCACATAGATCAGAAGAGTCTGAAATTCCTTTTGGATCAGCGAGAGGTCACTATGGATTATCAAAGGTGGTTAATCAAACTGTTGAACTATGACTTCGATATTGTGTACAAGCCTGGAGTAGAGAATACGGCAACTGATGGCTTATCAAGGATGTCACCAAACGAAGGTGTTTTGCTTTCACATTCACTGATGGCCATTACAGTACCTTTGGTATTGCAGCTCCAAGACATATATGATGAAGTGGATAACGATGCAGAATTACAGAGAGAAGTACAAAACTGTCTAGCCAAGCAGTCCAATCACTCGAAGTTTGTAGTAAGGAATGAGAGATTATGGTACAAGAACCGGCTGGTGATACCAAAAAAGTCCAAATTCATACCTTTGATTTTAACCGAGTATCATGATGGGTTGCTAGGAGGACATTCGGGTGTGTTAAAAACAATCAGGAGAATTCAACAATCGTTCCATTGGGAAGGCTTACAAGGTGATGTTCAGAAGTATGTGTCAGAGTGTGATATTTGTCAGAGACACAAGTATTCTACTTTAGCTCCAGCTGGCCTACTTCAACCCTTACCGCTACCACATCAAGTTTGGGAGGATATTTCAATGGATTTTGTGGAAGGTCTTCCTAAATCGCAGGGTAAGAATGTCATCTTGGTGGTTGTTGATAGATTGAGCAAATTGGATTTGAAGCATCCCTATTCAGCATCGGACGTAGCTGGATTGTTCACCAAGGAAGTAGTGAGACTTCATGGTCACCCAGCTTCAATAGTGTCAGATAGGGGAATACTTTTCTGAGTGCTTTCTGGAAGGACTGTTTCAGGTTGTCAGGAACGAAACTGAAGTACAGCACAGCCTTTCACCCTCAAACGGATGGGCAAACAGAATTGTTGAACAGATGTTTGGAGACGTATCTTAGGTGTTTCATATCGTCCCATCCTAAGACATGGTACCAATACTTATCGTGGGCAGAACTTTGGTATAACTCGACTTATCACACGTCGTTAAAAGCCACGCCTTTTAAGGTCTTGTATGGTCGTGATCCTCCGGCCGTATTGCGTTTTGAAGGGCAATCTACTAAGGTTCCAGAGTTGGAAACTTTGATGAAAGAACAAGATTTAACGCTTTCTCAGATAAAGGAGCACTTGGTACACGCACAACAACTGATGAAAAACAATGCAGACAAACATCGAAGAGATATTGAGTATAATGTGGGTGATTGGGTATTTTTGAAGTTAAGGCCATATAGACAGCAATCAGTGGCCAAACGAGCTTGTCAGAAATTGGCAGCTAAGTAATATGGTCTGTTTGAAGTAATGGAGAGGGTTGGTAGAGCCGCTTATCGGTTGCAATTACCGCAAGGTTCGAAAATCCACCCAATGTTTCATGTATCGCAGATTAAACGAGTGTTGGGCGACCACCAACTGGTTATACCTTTACCGGAGCTATTCAATGAGAGTGACGAATTGGTCATTGAGCCAGAATCGGTTTTGGATACTCGATACAATGCTAGTGGAGTGTTAGAAGCCTTGGTCCATTGGAGAGGTCTACCTGACCATGATAATACTTGGGAAGTTGTCAAGGAGTTACAACAGCAATATCCAGCATTAGCGCTTGAGGACAAGCTGCATTTCGAAGGGGGGGGGGGGTATTGATAAGCCTCATCAGGTCTACATAAGGAGGAAGAATAGAGAAGGAGGAGCACGTGTGAGCTGAGAAGAGAACATGTGCGAGTAAATGAAGTATTTTGTATATAAACTTGTAAAAACAGAGTGAGTCGTTATGTTGTTTGTTGTTGAACAGAGTCTTATGCGACTTTGGGAATTCGGTTATGTCTAGCTGCGTCTAGAGATCGATTTCGTTATCAATTGTAACAGCTCATTCAGATAATAAAAAGAGGAGGCTTTTTCTTATCAGACAACAACAATGGCCAACAGAATAGTAATACTTCCGGTGCTTTTAAACCCGGACAGGATAAGCCGGTCGGAGCTGTTAAACTGGGAACCAGATTATATATTGGTTCGAGTTATTCAGAAAAACCGGACTGTTAAAAACTCGGAAATAACCGCCAAAAACCCGGAAGAGAAGAGTTGTTTACCAAGTGGATCCAATCGGCCAGTCTGGTAAACAAGTAGCTGCGTCTAATGATCCATGGGCTTGGCGGAAGTACGGTAAAAAACTTGTCCAAGGTGCATTTTGAGTTAGATAAGGGAGTACAAATTAAACTAAAAACCAAAACCGGAACGAACTAACATAATATACTAGAAATGGACCCGTGCGATACACAAGGTTGTTTAGTTTCTTATTAATATATCTTATTATATAAAGCATAGTTCTCAAAGTTAGTAACTCACTAGATCGTGACACGTTTTAGTTTTAACGATCACATATCAAAGTTAAAAATTCACCCGATCTTGACATGTGTCAGTTTTAAGGATTAAATATCTTAGTTAGTAACTCATCAGATAGTGACATGTGTCAATTTTAACGATCAGAAATCATATATCAAAGTTAGTAACTCATCAGATCATCGTGACACATGTCAATTTTAACGATTAGAAATCATAGTTTTCAAGCATGGTAAAACAATATATAAGATAATTTTAATTTTATTATATTAAAAAACCTTTGTTAATCCTAAAAGGAAAAAGATTTTAAAGACACCCCTCTATATAAGCAAAGAGATGATGACATATTTTTCACCAAACAAAATAATTTCGACTAGCTTTGTTTTTCTTGGTAAAATTTTCTTCTTTGTTTTTTATTAACCTTTTGTTTGACACATCATTGTTCTTGAACAAGTCTCGAAGGCAATTTGTTTGTTGTCTAATCGAAACAACTATATAAAAATATTTATAGATATTACCACGTGTTTTCGTCGTCGTTTCTTTGAAATTTGTTTCGTTTCTCAATTTCATAATGCATACTACGCCAATCTTTGACTTTGAAGTGTTAACAGAGTTTCTTATGCATAATAACTAAGGTTTTTGGGATTAACAAATTTCTCACGGTGTTATTATTATTTCTATTAATTTGCAGGACATGTAACATTAAAAAAAATGAACACACAAATAGAAGATAACAACAGAGATTATATAACAGTAGATCAACTAAACAGAAAGCGTTTTTATTGTCGAACGATAGTACATCTTACAAGAAAGTGGGAAGCAAGAAATTTTTTAAAAAAACAATAAGCTCATTGGAATAAATTTTCTCATAAAATAGAAAATGGATTAAAGAAAATATACAGAAAATTATTAATTCTAAAGAATGTAAATACTCACTTCTATATAAACAATCATCTCATATTATTCATCTAACAAAATAATTTATTCAAAAATATTACTTTCAACTTTGTTTATTGGTCAAACTTTTTCAATGGGAAGACAAATTTTCCTTATTTTTTAAACCAAAATATACTCCTACTTTCTACTTTTTCAGTTTGGAATAGGTAAGATTAATATGTTGACCCAAAAAAATGAAATATTAATATATGCATTGTAGTAGTTTAAGATTGTTTTATTTAATTTATATTTTCATATTTGAATTATTTGAGATTCATATATTACCGTGCTTATAATTTTTTTTATTTCATCAATTATGTCAAATTAATTTTCTTCTAATTTCTCAACCTTGATTGGTTGGTTATAGATATTTTTTTGTGCAAACATAATTGTTACCATTCGTTCAATCTCAAAAGGAGATAAAGAGGAGAAGGTCATCAACCTAATAGTTGGATAAAATAGGCAAATCAAACACAAGCCTACAACAAACATAAATAGATTGGAAAAACATAAATCGTTGTTGATAGATCCATAGGAGCTTGAAGACATAGGCTACATCATGGTTTGTCAAAGAAACTTGCATGAATACATTAAGAAATTTAACATTAGTTACTATCAAAAGGATTTGTGACACTGGAAAAGAGACTTTAGTTTTATTGGCTGTTGTAGCAAGCCACTTTGAGATAGCTTAAAGACGTGAACATGTTCTCTCTACATAGGAGGAGGGCAGAGCCGAGATTCTTTCTATGGTGGAGAAGGTTGGACGCGAGGTAATTTCCCCAAGGGAGGAAGGCGGGGGAGGTTGGACACAAGGTTATCTCTCCAAGGGAGGAAGGCGGAGCGAAGGTTCTCTCCATGGTGGAGGAGGTTGGACGCAAGGTTCTTCCATAAGGAAGGAGGCCAGAACCAAGGTTCTCTATGGTTAGACATACATTAATTGTGATGTAATTTATTTTTTATTCAAAATATTTTTTGATCCAACAATTTTGGTGATTAAAGAACCTATACAAAAGTGAAAGCAGAAAAACATATAATAGTTGGTTTAATTTGTTCATATAGACATTTTCTAGACGGTGGTAAATAATATATTTGTAACATACAATATATCTAGGTGTAAAAAATACAATTTTAATGGTAACATACATAAAAAATTTCTATATGGATATAAATTAATGTATTATAGCAACAAAAAAAATTATAAATAATGTACAATAAATTTTAATATATTTTTATTAAATTTTCTTTTATTTACAAAACCTTAAACCCGCCATCGGGCGGGTCCTTACCTAGTTATATATAATTGTAGAATATAAATATATGTATGTTTATGATGGGTTATCCATTTTTATGTTTTTAATGATATGTGTTTGGGCAAAAATTATCGATTCATTTAGAGACTACGGAAACAAAAAATAGATGCTCAATAGTCGTTTTTATTGATCAAACTATCAAGTTCAAATACAAGAGTTTAAGGCACAACAAGTCAATTTAGGAACCCTAGCTCGTGTAGATATGTTTTAGGTCTCTTGTTTTGGCTTCGATCTCCTCTCATATCATGTCGAAATCACTCCCTATTTATAGGGAAGTCTCTTTACCCTAATCCTCATGGGATTTGGGTTTGAGTAACCGCCTCTTCATGAGATAAGGGTGTTCCCAATATTCTCTCCACGAGATTGAGTCAAATATTTTCTTGATAAAGTCAGTAGCATATCAGAGTCGGTCACAAAGTCCAATTACAGTATGTATTTTGACTCTTTGTTTCTTGTTACAGCCCGTATTGGCTTGTTAATTTTTGTGTCGGCCCGTATCGGCTTGATGCTTGCCATTACGGTCCGTATTGGCTCCATATTTACCGTTATGGCCGGTATTGACTCAATTTTTACTGTTATGGCCGGTATTGACTCAATGTTTACCGTTACGGCCGGTACTGACTCAATGTTCTCAAGAATGCATAATTCTCTATTATGTATAGAATATATTATAATGATAATAGAATTTATCTATTATAATTTATATGATTAAAATTATGCCCAACAGTTTGCCCCCCACTCTCTATTTTCTTAGAAAGAATTTAGAGAGTAATATAGACAAATGATATCATTTTAATAAACCATAAATAGAAAATCTAAATATTTGTATAAGTCATGACATACCTTTAGACTTAAACGTTTTCGCACTTGATTTTTTGGCCCTCTTACTTTCAATCCATGTTGATTCCTTCAAATGATGTAATTTTTCTTTTTGCCTTTAGTGATAGTAGAACATTGTTGTACTTTGCTTTTTTGTGGTGATTTGTAGCGCATGAACACTCAAAACCTACAGCTGCAATCTCTGTTCTCATGTTGAGTTTTGTTGTATTTCGTATATAAAACTTTACTTTGCCATAATGGCGTGATAAATCGAAGTTACTTGTAGTAACACCATTATCGTAGCCAATTTCCCAAAACAGCTACATAGTGATTCCATATCTGCTCTGCCAAGACAATGTTGTCATAACCAATTTAATGAATTGGCTCCACATTGACTTCCATTGTCTTCAAAGCCAATTTCTTGAATTGGCTACACATTGATCTCGTATTGACGGTTTAGCCTTAGCCAATTTGGTGAATTGACTTCACATCTGCTCTATTGGCAAATGGGATACACATTGGTTCCACATCGGCTCCAATTCGACGGTTTAGCCTTAGCCAATTATCACATTGGCTTCACATCGGCTCTAAAACGATTAAATTATCGTTACCAAAATTACCTGAACTGGCTACAACTTGACTTCACATTGGTTCCAATTCTTTGAATAGGATACACGGTTGACTCAGTGTTGGTCTAAGCCGTCATTTGGCCATATCCACTTTATTGAATTGGCCGCACTTGGACTCCGGATTGGGTCTAAAACGCCAATTTGGCTTTAACCAATTTTTTGAATTGGCTGCACATTGGCTCTGCATTTGTTCTAAAACGACACAGGAGCCATAATCAATTTCTTGAATTGGCTGTACGTGCGTTGGCTTTAAACAGACAATGTGGTTCCTAATCAATTTCGTGAATTGGCTTCACGTTGACTCTGCATTGTTTTTTAAATAGACAATGTGGTCTCTAACCAATTGCTTGAATTGGCTACACATTGAGTCTACATTGGCTTCAAAATGACAATGTGGTTCCTAACCAATTTCTTGAATTGGCTGCACATTGACTCTACATTGGCTTTCAAAATAACAATGTGGTTCCTAGCCAATTTCTTGGTCCCACATTGGTCCCACATTGGCTATAAAATGAAAATTGGCCATAACAATTTGAGGGGATGAATTATAATAGCCATACACTAACGATTTTGTCATAGCCAAATCATTAATGCCATGCTCGTGACATGATTTGGGTTCGTGACCCAATTAAAGTGTTTCATAGCTCATTTATTGTTAGCAAGTGTTTTGCTGTCAAGTTTGCTAATTTTGGACCCGACTATCAGGTGGATTCCAGATTTGTTACATTCCTATAGCAAGTCTCGCTAATAGGCGATTGTAGCGAATGTTTCGTGTTTCAGGTGATTACCCAGTTTTAGCAGAGAGCCAATTGTTCACGTGTTTGTGTACCAATGACCTCACTACTAGATGCGATGAACAACTTCAGGACCATATCCTGCGTTGTAAGTCATGTTTATCTTGTATCGTGACAAGCTTCACTTTGAATGACATAATTTTATTGTCTTGCAACAAGATTTTTAGCCCATGTTCATGACATGAGTTCTAAGTTTTAGTAGAAAACGTCTTGAAGATTTGTGCATCAAGTGTCTCACCATAAGATTCTTGTTAGTGTTCGTTGTCAAGTTTTTGCATCCAGTGATTCGTCACATAAATTTTGCTGACCCCTGCTTCCTCAATTGGTTAGCAGCGACTGTCATATTGAAAAATGCTTCCTCGATGGGTAAACATCCATAAACTTTTCAAGTCTGTCGATTCATTAGCATTGGTTCTCCAAGGGTAAGCATTTTCCTACTGATTTGGTCATCAGCACATGGCTACCAAGTTGACGAAGTATACTCTCATAATGGGTAATGAGTTACTAAAAACTTAGTTATTTTATATCAGAAATCTGATATCACCATGCCGTAAAAATCAAGACGTCGTTGACGTCTTTGTCATTTTGACGATTTTTGCTCCTTACTTTCAGTTGTGTTTAAAGTTTGATAAGGTTCCTCACCATTACTTATGACGCTAGTGTATTTGCTTCGATGTATTTGGTAAGGTTAATCTCATGTCGATCTTTCGTTTCTCACTACGCAAGAGTCAAAATGTGATGAATGTCGATGTCGATACGGTGTATTTTCTTCCAATTTTATTTGTGCCCATGCACGTGAGTACATCCTCCATCGTTCGACATTGGTATTTGGTTAGCTCTTTGTACAAGTCGCCATCTGGGAGTAAACCTCTCTTGAATGCCGATTAGGAACCCTAGATGTGCTTCGGAATTGAGTTGTGTGGATATGTTTTAGGTCTCTTGTTTTGGCTTCGATTTCCTCTCATATCATGTCGAAATCGTTCCCTATTTATAGGGAAGTTTATTTACCCTAATCCTCATGGGATTTGGGTTTGAGTAACCGCCTCTTCATGAGATAAGGTCGTTCCCAATATTCTCTCCACGAGATTGAGTCAAATATTTTCTTGATAAAGTCAGTAACAAATCAGAGTCGGTCACAAAGTCCAATTACAGTCCATATTTTGACTCTTTGTTTGTCGTTACAGCCCGTATTCGCTTGTTAATTGTTGTGTCGGCCCGTATCGGCTTGATGATTGCCATTACGGTTCATATTGGCTCGATATTTACCGTTATGGCCGGTATTGACTCAATGTTTACTGTTATGACCGATATTGACTCAATGTTTACCGTTACGGCCGGTACTGACTCAATGTTCTAGAGAATGCATAATTCTCTATTATGTATATAATATATCATAATTATAATAGAATTTATCTATTATATTTTATATGATTAAAATTATTCTCACAATATGTGCATTTATGTATGCTTGTTTTTTAATCCCCTTTATAATAAAACGGAAGTACACAACATTGTTTTGTGGACTATATAATTTTAATAAGTTGGTTACAAATAGGTTATAGATTAATTGATAATTGGTTACAAGTTAAATAGTGGGTACAACTTTAATTTATTTCCGAAAATCTTAAAGATAATATTCTAAAGAATCATTTGATATCATCTAACTTACCATATTAATTTCCTTTATTAAAATATTCATCCATATTAAAATATTTTGATATCTAACTTAACATATTAATTTGTTAATTTCCATTATACTTCACCTCTCATTTTTATATATGAGTCTATTTTGTGAAACAAATAAATTATCATATTAGTTTTTATTAAATAATAGTTTTATTTCCAGATGTACCATAAGTTGAATTTTTAAAAACAAATATAAATTGTTCAATCTATATAATATTCAATCTTTAGTAATATTATTCTTTAAAAATAATATCTATAAAATTAAAAATTTTACTGAGTAACGGGTCAAAATTTGAATATTTAAATTCAATTTTATATTTTTGTTGAATTTTATAATTTTATATCATATAATAAACTTTAAATAATTTATATTTAAAATATTGAAACTTAATATAAAAGTTAGAAACTATAAACACTCTAAATTGATTTGTTATAGCAATATCAATAATTTATCACTATAATATGAAGAATTTCAAGAAACCAAATATATTAAATATATTAAATAGTGATGTTAATATGGGTGGATCCGGCCCGTTTAAATCTGGCCCGTTTAATAGATTTTTTTAATACCCATTTAAATTCGAACCTGTTTAAACTCTGCCCCTTTAGATCCGTGAAATTACACTTATTTATGTTTAATTAATTAATTAAACTTATTTTTTTTGTTAATAATTAATTAGATTAAAAAAAGTAAACTAAAAACCTAGTGACCCGCCGTCGGAGCTTGCTCTCCACCGTCGATGACATTTTTTTTCCTCTGAACTAGTAAAATGCAGGTTCTAAGTATTATAGTATACATTAATTTGTTTTATACCTTAATTGCATATGGATCTAGTTTACTTCATAGGAAAGGATTGTTTGTTAAGATTCCTCCTCAGCGAGATAAGATTACTTCATAGGAAAGGATCGTATGTTATCTTCATAGCTTCTCGTCGAACCTCCTCACCGAGATAAGATTCCTATGTGGCTAAAGCGATGATAAGAAGGACGTGTTCTTCTTTCGCAGAGAGGCTCGGTAGAAGGCGTTCTGAGAAGACACTAAAACTAAAACGACTGTGTTTTGATAAAAAAAAAAATTAAAAGAAGAAGAATTAAACGGCTACGTGTTGATGTCCAGATCGGTCACAATTAGTATTTTTAGTTCGGTAAAAGGAGGTCAAAGTTCTCTTCTATTTAATCGGTGCCAAGACACAAAAGACGGGTTACGACACGACTTAAACGAGCTACAAGAGCAGATGATAATAATAGACGAGCTGTTAACTCGTCGATTCCTAAGCTGTTGATTTTGAAGCCGTTGACTCTTGCTTGGACGAGCTAGGGCTCTTGTACTTGCTGCACAAATTCTCTTGCCTTTTTCCGTGATCCCCATTTCTGAAGGCCGTACGCCTGTATTTATAGGGAATCGTGTCGGTTCGTCTATGTAAAAGACCATGATACCCTTCCGTCCTTTGGAGGTTTATCATGGGCTTTTATGGGCTTTTCTTGGGTCAGGCCTCTTGTTTAGGGTGGGGATCTACCCTCAACAGTAGTCTCCCCCCTTCGCCTTTAGTTTGTAGTCTTTAGGCGAAGAACGTTCGTGAGAAGATGAAGGGTCGCTTCTTTGACTGCTGAAGCGGCAAATCTTCGAACAAGGATCGAGAAAGCGAAAGGTCGCGCGTGAAAGAACAGGTTACGATGTTTGGGGTCGAAGCACCGTGTGCGGTGCGTGCTGTAATGATTGCGTTTCTAGATCCTTCTTTCCTCTCCTATAAATACCACCCCTCTCTTCTCATTATCACTTTATCAAGTTCTGGTGCTTCTCATCGTTCAGGTACTCTCCCTTCTTACTATCTCGTCGTTTGTTTTGCTTGTTAGCCTTTTCGCACTTTTCGTTATGAATTCTTCTCGATCTATGTCATCTGATCCTTCCGCCGAGAGTCATCTTCGGCAAGCCACTTCTTCCGAATCCGACGGTTCTGTTAGGTCGGCTCGTCGTATGGCTCGTTCTCGGAGTTCCTCCGATTCCTCAATGGCGGGTTCTGATGTCGCTCGGTATGAGGAGGGCCAGCGTCGTCTTGTTTCTGAAACGGCGGTTTCCAGCTCGTCGGGACTTCCCTGTAGGATCTCCTCTCTGATCGAGGAGCCATTAACCGACGACCCATCTTTCTCCGACACAAGTGACGTCCCTCTGCCGACCGTGAATATATTCTCTCATATGCGTCAATCGACCCTAAAGAAAGACGATGCTGCTGCAGCGGTTCGTATCGGGAAGTTGGCCGTTGAACCTGACATTGTGATCCCGACTCCAGCTCAACGTCCCTGGGACGCCCCTCCAGGGTTTATATGTCTTTCGGAAAAAAAATTTACCGAGTGCGGGCTCACTTTTCCTCTCCCTTCCTTTTTAATGACGTATTTTGCTCGACGTAAGGTGGCCATTTCTCAATTTGCCCCGGCAACTTTTCGAAACGCCATCGGTCTTTCAATCATGGCCGAAGCTGCAAACGTCAAGCTTACTTGTGATCATTTGGAGGAGCTGACATGTCTGAACCCGTCGAATCGAACAAAGACTCCGAGGCTTTATTACTTGGCTTCATCGAAGAAGATGACTCTCGTCGAAGGCGCCAAAGGAAAAACGTATAACTGGAAAGGCTCGTATTTTTTTCTAAGAGTCGTCCCGTGGGTTCTTGAGGATCCGTCTATTCCTTGGTTTTCTGGGTGAAACCCTTCACCCGGTAGCCGACCGTTCTTGCTTGATTACTTCTGTATTTTGCTTATATTTTTGGTTTCGCTTACTCTCCCCTCTTCCTCTCTTTTTTTTTTTTGGTTAGTTGTTATACCAAGGTGTTTGCTCCCGTATCCTTCCTCTTTCCGAGCTGAAATCGACGCGATCAAGGTCTTCTGTCCTTACATTTGGCCGAGACTTCAGGCCGTGATGCTGAGGTTACAAGAGGTCCTCAGAAGAGGAGGGAGGGTGTTGACCAAGAGCGACCCTCGCATCAAAGAGACAGAAGTTCGAATTCGGCTGGAGTTTTTCCCACACTTCCGAGGCTCGTGCCTTTCCGAACGACTCCTCAGCTTGCTCCAAGCTTTTTCAGAAGATTCACTTTGGACCTGGTCGCATATCTTCCGTTGAGAAGACGAGGGAAGCAAATGCACTTGCCGACGTGGCTCATGCTTCCTTTGAGGTTCGTCCGTTCTTACTCGTTTCTCACTGTTCCTCTCCCTCTTTTTTTTTTTGTTCTCACCCCCTTTTTTTTGAAATAGTTTATAGCCCGAACCAACCGCTTAACCTCGCCGTACGAGCTTCGCATCTGTGACCTGGAAGACGATCGATCAGGAGCGTCAACTTTTTCTGAGAGGATCGAACGCCTCGAGGCCCAGCTAGGGGAAGCTGTTCGATCCAACCAGAGGCTCGGCGACGATGTATCAAAATTCGAGAGCCAACGGTGCAAGTGGATAGCGGAGCGGGATGATCTTAAGGCAAAGCTTGAGGCGTCGAATGCCGCTTGTAAGAGGATGGAGCTTACTCTCAACTCGGAGACAAAGAGGCTCAGAGATCGGCGAGAGGACTTTGGGTATCACGAGAGAATTAAGACTTTTCATGAAATGGCCGTTCGTGTGCAGAAGTTGCTAACCAAACACAAGGAGTATGCCAATGCGGTCGATGCGTCGAGGGAAAAATTCCTTGAGTACAATCAAGCCGTTGGGAGGTTTATCATGGGCTTTTCCTGGGCCAGGCCTCTTGTTTAGGGTGGGGATCTACCCTCAACACTACCCATTTAGTTTTGTGCAAGCCCGTTAAACCCGCGGGTTTAAACGGGTCAACCCATTTAAACCTTGTTAATTTTATAATGTAAATAAACTGGTCACGAACTTTAATTTTTGTACAGAACCCGTCTAGGCCCGCGGGTATATAGCCCATTTTAACATAACTAATATTAAAACAAAAAGTATAACAATATATTAAATCTCCTATATAATAAAACGGAAGTATACGACTTTTTTTTTAGACTATATAATTTTTATAAGTTGGTTACGAAATAGCTTATAGATTAAATATAGGTTGGTTACAAAAAAAGTTATAGATTAATTGGTCAATCTGTGAACTAAAGAATCCTCTTAAAGAGAATATTTCAATGATTTATACAATTTCCAAAATAAAATCTTTAGTATTCCATGTATTGTTATAAAATATATTGTTAGACATATAAATGTAGTATTAGACATAAAAAGAATAAAATCTTTGCAATTAATCACAATTAAACGTGATTTCCGAGATCTTATTGTGCAATTAAAAATAAAATTTTAGCTAAGCACGGGTCATATTAAAAAACTTTTACCAAACATGTTCAAAAATTTAAATAAAAACAAACAACAAACATAACCATTTCTCATACACAAAATTACAAAATTAACAATATAAAACTTACAAAATATGTATTTTTTTCAAATCATCATTTTTAGCATATGATTTTATTGCATAATATTTTATCTAAAAAAACTTTTAAAAACAATCATAAATTATACTATTTTATTCTAAAATTATAATATAAATAAAAGGAATTTCTAGCACGGATCTTAATCTAGTTACTCATAATATAATAACTTGCTTTTTAAAAACCAAATTTACAAAATTATGTCTTATAATGACATTCAAGTCATGATGTAGAATATACATTGTTGAAATAACTTCACATACATAAACTAATACAATATATTGTGAAGTGACCTTAGTGCAGTGGCAGGAGGTAAGTCCATTTGTAGAAGGCACCATCACACTCAGGATCGAGTCTCGGCTCCTACAATGGGCCGGCCAGTTGTGGCCCAATGGTTGACAAAAAAAAACTAATACAATATGTTAAAATTGTATTTTAAAATATAAAATATATAAAATTTTGTATAAAATAAAATTTAACCAGTGTTATCTAGAATCAGTAACAATCTAAAACTTACAAAATATGTGTCTTTTTTCAAGTCATTATATTTAGCATATGATTTTATTGCATAATATTTTATCCAAAAAAAACTTTTTAAAATAATCACATAAAATTTCTTTTATATAAAAATTACAATATAAATATAATGAATTTCAACCCGGGTCTTAATCTAGTTACATATTGTTACTATTGCTTTAAATTAGACGAAAATAGTATTACTTATTTTTTTATGATAATTATTGAATAACATGTTATTTAAATAATTATTAACCAAAAAATCATGAAATTCAAATGTTTGTATCACTTATGTTTATTTGGTAAAATACAAATAAAACCTATCCTAAAGATGAGTTAAAACCAAAATTAAAATAATAGTCAGAAAACCTTTTTTTTTTGTCAACCAAACGTTAAATTAAAATAAAATCTCATGGTTGGTAGCCCAAACCGGAAGAAAAGTGTTTACAAAAGAGATTTCAGAGGTAAGAGAACGCGAAGCACGTGCAAGACAATCTGCCTGTAAGTTTGACGCACGTGGAATCTGAGAAAGGGAGAAAAGTGGAAATAACTCCCTTAGTAGGTTGAATTCATCCAACAAGTGAGAAAACGCTGGCCAGTCTTCAGGGGTGTGTACCATCACAACTAGTTCAGCAAAATCTGTCTCGAAACGCTGACAAAACCTATTTTTATGCATACACTTTAAAAAATTTAAAAATCAAATTCAGTCCTTAATTCTTGGCTTCCTCCATTGCTCATATATTTGGTCTTGAAGTTCATCACGTTTTTCCGCGTTTGGTTCCATAGTTTACATTCTCCGAACTTGTCTAAACACATAAAGACAAACCATTAATATGTTAAGTGAAATAATATATTGTATTTAGTAAACATAATACATTAAAATATATATATATGATATTTACCTTTATTTCGTCTATAATCTCCGAGACTGTAAAAGTTTGATATGATGCATCAAAATCATACTTTTTAACTTGAATCTTAAATAAATATGTATTTTCAACAATTTAATGCACACATGTGGGAACGTCTTCTAACTCTTGTTCGTCCAAATTACTTTTTATCTATGTAAACAATAGAATAACAGATATATTAATCCATACAATAAAATAATTTTATATAATTTATTGCTCTTACGATTTATGCAGTTATTACGGTGATTTTTTCTATATCTTTATCAAATATAACAAAAATTATTGAGGCATCTCAATCATCCACTATAACTTCAATTCTAAAACTGGAAATAATAAATTATGTATTATTTAAAAAGTTAATTAATAGAAATTAGAGTAAATTTGATAATAATATACCTTAGTACTCCAACGGCTGGTGATTTTGTTTGTGCATTGATTTTGTCAATCTTTTAGAGCAACTCGAACATGATATGTAGTTCAAACTTTTTCGTAACACTATTCAGTTATGGTTGCTTTGACGACGAATTTCTTTTCCTACAATTACAATAATATTGCAAATATAGATGTCATAAATAATTTTACTTTCATTTTTTAACAGTATTTGTTCATTATAAAGTAAATAGAATAATAGTTTTACCTTATGGTCATTTGATGAGACATATTCCCAAATATCAGTAATTGATTGTCAATCTTTTGTATATTTTGTTTAGCTATGCCACCCAAATTAACCAAACATTCTCCATCATATTTTAAACTATTAGAGTTATATTGGAAAGTTAGTTTATAGCATGAATTAAATATATTAATAAATATAATATAATTTTAATATTTGAGAGAATATCTTTTTTGAAACGCATCAACCGGATCATAATCATGATTCAAAAAAAAAAATTAGTGCCTGAAAAAGCTGACAAATATATTTAACCTTGACATAACTTGATATTGCTTAAATATAATATTATTATTTTCCACTCCACGATATTTGTCTTCCAGGAATTCTGCTTGTTCTGCCCATAAATGTTACAGATATTTCGTTTCCACTTTATCACGTAGGAAAACTAATATTAACTGATGAACTTAATTTTATATTCATAAAACATATAGTTACATAAAATAATATTAATATATGCATTGAACTTACTCTTCTAGTAATAAAGTCACAGTAACCTTTCTTAAGGTGTGTACTAGTAGTACGAACATCAGTTTTGTCCATATGTTTAATATATCTGATTGCATCTGTATTTAAATAATGATAAACATACTTATATGACTCATATAATTTTAAAATAAAATATTACGAACATATCATATAAATCAATTGTGTGATCTTGTAACTTACAAAATTCTTCCTAATTTTGAAACCGAAATTTTTCTTGTGGTATTTGACAGCTTTCTTGTCCCACACTGGTAACTCTTGTCCTCTCTGTCAATCTTATCTGAAATTTGTGGTTAGAAACTTTGTCGTTCTTATTGCAATCTTGCACATTAAAATCATAAATTTCAATAATACTTCCTTTACACAACTGATTTCCAAACTTTTGAAGAAGAGATTGATACAAAGTGCCTAGAATAGTATTTTCTTGTGTTTAAAGAGTATAAATTATAATAAGAGTAGGAATTAATAATTATTAATTGGAATACAGTATCTAATATGTTCCTCAGACGCGATTGCATGGCTTGTGTTTCTAGGATTTTTTTATATAAAGCTCTGGTAAGCTCATCGGGGGCTGAGGACGCGATGTGTTCCGACTTAGGTCTGCTCAACCAACAGTTGGTTCTGGCTCTCTCGCTGCTACTACAGGGGCGAGGTCCAGTGGAGGCTAGACAGTCGTGTGTTAAAAGTACACAGCTAACTGGTAATAATATTTAAGGATCGATCCCACCGAGAGAAAGAGTTATTGTTTTAGAGAATCCGACGAAAGTATAAGTAAAGCTAGAACTAAATAAGAAGGGGTTATTGGTTGTTGTCACGGTTGTAATTAAGGAAGCAAGTAAACATAAATAAAAAGAATATGGTAAATGTGAAGGGCGCTTTTAGGGTTTTGAGCGGAGGGGATCAGGATGCGATGACGGAGGATATTGGGAGAGAGCTCGACTTCCGGGGGACCCACCGGATGCACCAGGTTTATGGGTTGCTAAGGTGATGGAGAGCGCTGTTGGGGGACGGTTGGCTCCAGAGACAGTGGTGAATGAGGATTTTATAGATGCGAGAATGGTGTTGGAATTCCCAGATGGTGAGGATGGAGATCCAAAGTTTACCATCGGGAAGGATATTTTAGAAGCTATGAATGGGCTGTGGAAGAATTGTATGATTGTTAAAGTATTAGGAAGAAGTGTGCCGATTGCGATGATAAATCGGCGGCTGCTTGAACTATGGAAACCAAGTGGGGCGATGTATGTTATGGAACTTTCACGACAGTTTTTTCTGATCCATTTTGGTAGCAAAGAAGAATATATGGCGGCCCTGACTGGGGGTCCATGGCGAATTTTTGGGAGTTGTCCCTGAATTTGATCCGTTAAGGGATGATATTACCACGACACCAGTGTGGGTAAGGTTAGCTAATCTCCCGTTGAACTTCTATCATAAGTGTGTTTCAATGGGGATTGCTAAAGGTGTGGGAAACCCCATTAAAGTGGATGGTACGACATTAAATTTTGAGAGAGCGAGGTTTGATAGAGTATGTGTGGAGGTCAATCTAAGCAAACCGCTTAAGGGGATGATTATGATTAATGGGGAGAGATACTTTGTTGCGTACAAAGGGCTGAGTAACATTTGCTCAGGATGTGGGTTGTACGGGCATTCAGTTAGCTCTTGTCCTAGGCGAGTGCAAGGTCGAGAAGTTGCTGTTTCAGTGCCTATAGAGGTAAGTAAGGAAGTCTCGAGGAGTAATCCTCAGGAGGATGATGGTTTTGTTCCTGTGAGGCAGCGGGGAAGGCGGTCGGAACCCCCTCGGAGGAGTGGTCCGCCTACGGTGGTTGGTGGTCGTCCAAGTAAGGAAGGAAATTGTGGAGGATTAGGTAAGGAAAATATTCTAGCGAATATCACGCTTTCAAATAGTTTTAGAAGGTTGGGAGTTGATTTGGCAACTCCGGAGAAAAAGAAAGCTGGCATTGATACTGGTAAGGATAAGAAAACTATTGATGTTTCGAATCATACTCAAAAGGTAAGTGATGCCTTGGGCGAGAAGCCATTGGTGTTTGGAGCTGTTTTGAATAAGAAGGTGGCTGGGCCTCTTGATGGGCCTGGGGGCAAACAAGAGGCCTTTTTAAATGGCCGGAGAAACATATGATGAAGCCCAAAACTGCTCGATCGAATAAACCCACTAAGGGTTTGATTTTTGGACCAACAAAGAGTGAAGTGGAGTGGTCGGTGAATGGCTAACGTCTTCGTATCGAGAAGGAAGACCTTGGGAGAGCCGGTGGAGCTTTTTCCATAGTGAACTCGGATGGATTTGCGATGTATCCCGATTCTCGCCCAGGTTTGGTTACGGTTCTGCATGTGATTACGGGCTCTGCTTTGATGGATGTATCGCATGATACAGAACTGGTGCTGTGTAAGGAATCGTCGCTGGTGCTGACGGATCCTCCAGCTCAATAACGATCCGCCCCGGCTCTTCTTATCGTGTTTTATTCTCTAATGATTAATGCTTTACTGTGGAATTACCGGGGGAAAATAAACCTCAGTTCAAATGATCGATCTGATATCTTCTAAAGAAGTTTCCAACAAATGTTTTAGCAATTTTTGAGACTCATGTTGGTGGAGATAGAGCAGGGCGTATCTGTTGGGGCTGGGGTTTGAAAACATGTTCCAGATTGATATGGTTGGTCAACATGGTGGAATATAGCTATAGTGGAAATCGGGTATAGGTAGTGTTACTATCTTGGAGTCGACGGATCAGTTTATTCATGCACTCGTAGTAGAGGGAACTGAAGTGTTTAATCTGATTGTTGTTTATGCTGCTCCAATGGTAAGTCGTAGGAGTGGGCTCTGGGGTAAATTAAAAGAGGTGATAAGCATGGTCACATGACTGCTGGTTATCAGCGCGGATTTTAATACGATTGTCCGTCTTGATGAGCGAACTGGTGGTAATGGAATGCTGTCTCCAGATTCTTTGGTCTTTGGAGATTGGATCAATAATTTGTCTCTTACTGACATGGGTTTCCGTGGTAATCAGTACACATGGAAGAGAGGGAGAGTGGAGAGTTCTTTCTTCGCTAAGGGGCTGGACCGCGTGCTCTGATGTGCGCATTCTCATCTCAGATGGCAGGAGGCTATGGTTACTCATCTGCCATTCTTAGCCTCTAACCATGCTCCACTGTATGTACAGCTCATGCTGGAGCCAGTTGGAGATGCAAGCAGGCGACCTTTCCTTTTTAAAGCGGCTTGGTTGAAACACCCGGACTTCAAAGAACTCTTAGTGGCTTCATGGAATAGGAGAGTTAATAATCATGAAGCTCTGGAGAGGCTGCTAATGACTTTGAAAAAGTGGAATAGAAAGGTTTCTGGGGATATTAACTCTCGAAAAAATCAGCTCGAAAACGCTATTAAGTTAGTTCAAGACAAAATTGATCAGGCTCCAACAACAACACTATTGGTGGAGGAGGATGCTTTGTTAAAAGAGTTTGATGTTGTTTTGGAGCAAGAAGAGATGCTTTGGTTTCAAAAATCACGAGCAAAGTGGTGGGCTTAGGGGGATAGGAATACCAAGTTTTTTCACATGTCCACAATTATTAGAAGGAGAAGGAATAAGGTTGATATGTTGCGGTATGATATGGGGAGTTGGATATCTGACCATGAGGCACTAGAGAAATTGGTTGTGGAGTACTTTAGTCGGTTGTATTTGCTGGGCGACATTGATATGGAGGTTGCTTTGTTGCATTGTGAAGACTTTTTTGCGACTATCACGAGGAGAGGTTAGTATGTTGAACAACCCTTTTACAGCTCCAAACGTTGGAGCTATTCATAGTATGGGTGGTCTTAAAGCTCCTGGACCAGATGGTTTCCAAACAGTCTTCTATCATCTTTGTTGGGAGGTTGTGGGGGAGTCTGTGTTGGAGTTCTTCAGCACCAGATGTCTTTCTCCAAATGCAAATGATGCGCTTGTGACACTTATTCCTAAAGTTGTGAAGCCTGAGCGGATCACTCAGTTTAGGCAAATTAGTCTATGTAATGTTCTTTTTAAGACCATTACAAAGACAATGGTGGGACGTTTAAAGGAGGTTATATCGAATATAGTAGGACATGCACAGTCCAGTTTCATACTAGGCAGGTTAGGCACTGACAATATAGTGGTGGTACAAGAGGTTTTACATTCCATGAAACGAAAGAAAGGTAAAAAAAGGCTGGATGTTGCTAAATTTTACTTGGAGAAAGCATATGATCGAATTAGATGGGATTTTTAGAAAAAAAACATTGAGGGCAGTAGGTTTGTCAAAGGTGTGGGTTAGTTGGAATGGAGAGAAAACTGAGCCCTTCAAGCCACTTAGGGGACTCCGACTAGGTGATCCTCTATTACCATATTTATTTGTCTTGTGTATGGAGTGGCTATGTCATATGATTGAGGGGGAAGTGGAGAGTAAAGCTTGGAAGCCAATTAGCCAATCTATTGGTGGACCTAAATTATCACACATCTGTTTCAAGGATGACTTGATCCTGTTTGTAGAAGCTTCGGTTGCTCAAATTTGAATAGTATGGGGCAGAGCTATGGGGCTTGTATTATGGTCTTCTCATAGCCTGGGAACGGAGGATTGATAGAGTGGAGTTAGAAGTAGATTCTGAGCTGGTGGTTCGCTTTCTTACATCGGGGATTGGTGACTCTCATCCGTTGTCTTTTCTGGTACTTTTGTGCCATGGATTTATATCACGAGACTGGATAGTTCGTGTTACTCATGTGTATAGGGAAGTAATCACCTAGTGGATGGGTTAGCAAACTATGCGTTTACTTTGCCATTAGGTTATCATGCTTTTGATTTGGTTACATCTTTTGTTGAATCTTTGTTGAATGCGGATTTATCAGGACCTGCGTGTCCTCGTTTTGTTAGATTGTAATTTTATTTTGAAGTTCTAATAATACAAACTAGGAGGTTTCCTCCTCGTCATTCACCAAAAAAACATAAATAAAAGGAAGTAAAATAAATGAGACAAGCATTGGGCATCAAGGAAATCGTAGGGGATTGATGTTCTATCTATCTAGGAAAGTCTAGGGTTAGTTTGTTTATCTCTAAGGCTCAGACTATGAAGCACAAAAGAACAAATAACTTATAGGTCCATCTTTTGATGTTGAGTGCATGGCAAGGGGCGGCGAACGAGACTTGTGGGCTGTCGTGAATGCTCTAGACTGGGCCGCCATGAAGGTTTCTGAACGGGCTGTCGCTAAAGCTCACTTGGTTACAAGTTTGTCTTCTCGTCAGTCTGTGACATGTTCTGGTAAATCGGGCATATCTTTCAATTGACTGAACGTAATAATTTGATTCCACTTTGAGAAGAAATATGACTCTTCCAGCTTTCCGTTGGCACAAAGATTGTCAAAATGTGAGTTCTAGAAGAATTTCAAAAGTTTCCCGTACTGTAATACTTTGAATCTGTCCTAAAGCGTGTTTTTCTTGTCTTTTGGTGCTTTTGCGTTAAAATCTGTAAAACCTTCTTCAAATCTAAAATATTTGATAATAGACCTTTTAGCATTGAAATCACATCAAACTCTTACTAAATGCATATGAAAACTATAACTAAAATGGACGAAATAACGATTTAATTATTCTTTATTAACTCCGAGCCTTCTTTATGGTAGGTTAACCTAAAGGGTTGATGGCCAGACAGGCTTCTCGCTAATCCACTTAACTGGGTGGTGCCAAATCACCCTCCTACATTTCCCACTAATGCATGCCTTCATATACCGTGCACCTTGGACCACCTTCATGCTCTTCATTAAGAAATCCCTATACAAATTAGTGTGAATTTGGGTAAACCAACATTGGTTTTTTTCTTTTGAGAAAGAACCAACATTGGTTTCATTCTTGCTTTAACAACATTGGTTATTATTACCTTTTAATCCCGAAACCAATTTTGGTTTTACCCAAAAACCGGTTAAATTGCCAAAAGAAGCAGACGCCAATTCCAAACATCATCATCACCCATCGAGATGAGTCTTCTTCTCTCTTGTACCTCTGCTCGCACCTCCAATCTTTTATGTGCCTCCCAAAAGGTTCTCTCTTTCTATCTCTCTCTATACACATTTTGTTATATATGGTTTCATGAGTTTATAATATTTTGTTTTTCGAAAGGGCAATGGAAGAGGGAGAGAATGGAAAAACCCGATTCCTCTAATCCACAACAAAGATTTGAACTTTCTCGTCAAGAAGTTAGCTCCGCCACTCACGGCGGTTCTACTTGCTGTTTCGCCCATCTATTACCCTCCAGGTAAACCCAAATTTGATTCCTCGGACCAAAAGCTTCCACCTTTAGAGTGTTTGCTTTTTGATATAGACATTACAGAACAGCTCTTCACCTTTAAAGAATGTTTTCTTGTTGGAACTACTGCTATGGAATCTGGATTCTGCAATTGGAAACAACAATGTAATCAATGTATCCTTGAATTGCATCTGGAATTGAAGTAAGTTTTGAATGTGTTCATGAAAGTTTCTTGCTTTTGTTGGGTATTGTTGTGGTGTAGAATCTCTTGGGCAGACTTTGGATATACAAAGAGGGGCAACATTGTTTAATAGAGCTTGTATTGGGTGTCACGATACAGGTGGAAACATTATTCAACCAGTGAGTTAAAACACACTTAAACCAAAGGCTTATGAAACAGTTCTTCTCGTCTCTTGTCATCTTTCGATTCCCTTTGGAGTCAATAACCACACATTCTTTCCCTTTTTCCAGGGTGCAACGCTTTTCACAAGTGACCTCCAAAGGTAAAATAACTAATCCTCTACGCTGAAAGCTATGCTTTTGTGTGCATCTTTCAGATTCTCACAAGATATATTCGGTTAGACAGATCTTTGTCTCTTTAAGATTGGCAATGTTTTTGTTTTGTTTTACCTTGTAGAAATGGAGTTGATACCGAGGAAGAGATATTTCGGGTTACCTACTACGGAAAGGGAAGGATGCCGGTAAGATCTTCTTCAAGAACATCCTTGTATAAATCAAGAATGCCCTTCCATTTAGCTAAGTGATCTGAGATATGTCCGATGGTTTACTTCAGGGGTTTGGAGAGAAATGCACGCCAAGAGGACAATGTACCTTTGGACCGCGGTTGCAGGACGAAGAGATCAAGCTTCTGGCTGAATTTGTAAAGTTTCAAGCTGAGCAAGGTTGGCCAATTGTATCTACCGGTAGCGAATAGCAACAAAGATTAGTACAGTTCAGTTCCGTTAAATCTGAGTAAAAAAAATTGCAGCATTAGTTTGATATTCCTCTGTATCTATTATGTCTAAAACTCAGTTTATGGTGTGAAATGATATGAAAATCAGAACATCTACTTACATTTAAACCAATTGATCCATAAGGCTTCATCTACTTACATTTTATAACTATAACTTCTGGGAGGCTTCATTGCCATTGTTTATGCTCCAAGATGTTCTCGAGGTACAACAAAATTATAGGTGTTCATATTCCACCAATACAATACGCTCATAACTTTTGACTATAGCCCTTACAAATATGCTATCCTGAATATCTTTCCTCTGTAGAAAAATGCAGTGGAAAAGAATAATGATGTTACTCTAGAATCCTTGTGTATGTCATGAAGCATAACATTCACTCTTCATGGTTCTTGAGATCATCCGGTGAATGAGTTCGCTTTCTTTTCTTTGCGTCTGACTCACCTAACTGCAAAGAAAAGCCAATCTCATCACCCGAGCTACTAGTCTTAAGCGAAGACAGGTTTTTGGATTCGAGATTCTCTGGTCCATTACTTTTGTGATGGAGTGGGGATCCGTTGTTGCTTGAACTTGGAATGAACTGGTGTTCTTCGATCGCGGCTGCCGATTCTAGCACGTCTTCTATTTGGAACTCTGGATGAATGTTTGAGTTCTCTTCTTCTCTAAGAACTTGCTGGACATTCAGGTTAATAGGCTCAAAGTTCTCACCCGTTTTACACCTTGAAATATTGCATACACCAGGAGACGATTCCACGATGGTGGAATCATTTGCTGCACACATAGTACCGTTTCTCTGTTCCAGCACCGCGGCTGCACTCAGCAAAAGAGACATTGAAGGAAACGCTGTATACTAAAAGCACCGCAAGAATACAATCTAAGGGATGACACTGACCTTGAAGACCCTCATTGGAAGTAATGATGTCAAGCTCAAGAAGATTAAGAACTCTACCAAGATCAACTCCACTTGTCCAATTCTCAGGTTGTTCCCCAACTTTTAGCTTCAACCGTCCCCTGTTTGCTGTTCCTCCCCAAATAATCCCAACAGGTCGCGGTTTCTCATTCTTCTCATCGCCCGCAGCCAACAGAATGAGGCTTCCACTATCACCCTCAAGATCAAAAGTCTGCTGGTTTTCACCAACAACAAGAAAATCAGTTAGGAAACAAATCCCTTTCTCATCATTGTATTCCAACGCGTAAGCCATTATAGTCCCAGTGGTCAAACCAGAGCTTCTTCCAACTTTGATAACTTTTCTTCCTATTAGACTGTTAATTGGAGACTGTAGATCAGTAGCATGGATATCACCAATCTCACCAATCCCTTTGACAGTTGTGGTTACATTGTTCATGTTGAAGTCTTCGGCAAATGGAATGAAGGCTCCATCAGCTCGAACAAATGTTTCTGCAGAAAAGAGAGAAACCAATAATAAAAATTGTGCTACGCCATTATACATAAGAATTTATTCTATAGATTGTTACTGGGCTACCTGGGTTGGTTCCAGCGAAAATGCCATACCAAAGGTCATCAGTAATGAATGAAGTTGCTCTTTCCACTGCACCTAAGTAGACTCCGGGTCCGAGGCTAGGTGGCAATGGATGAAACATCTTCTGGCTTGGGTAGTCTAAATCAACTGCAACGTGCCGGTTTGTTAGGAAACCAACCTGTCTGATACCGGTTTTACTCTTTACAATTGCACCTAAGGTTCCATATGTCTCTTGACTAGCCACCTGCAATATGAGAAGCATAAGCATGTCTGTCAAATTAGTAAAAAAGTTACAGGGAGGTTGGTTACCTGTGAACCAGATCTAATAGACGAACCACCGCCTCTCAGATCATCAACAAGCTCTGTATACACCTGCTCTTTAGGCGTTTGCGCAGGTGCACCATAATATTGAAACTCAACAACATCTACATCACACCAAACTCCTCCAGGACCCTGTCAAAGTAAGATACTATAAAGTAAAAAAGGATTCTTCTACAATGTATTCCAACTTTGTAGTTTCTACACTACTAAAAGTTCCAATATCCACTCTTTACAGCACGAGCAATCAACTGAAAGTAAAGTAGCATAGGGAAGAGATAGCTCACCTCCAAGGCTGTAGGTAAACACTGAAGAGGGTTAAGCCATTGTTTGTGAACTTTCCGAGCAACAAAGACAAGAATAGCTGCAATATTTGTCAAAACACCTCGTCGAATCCGAAATCCAATAGCTGTACCGAGACTAAACCTCCTTAAATTCTTACTATGAAACGCTCTAATCATCATCAACTCAAGCAATGTAGTAGCTTTCTTCCCAGTAGGTAAACCGTCAAAAGTCTCAGGTAAAACCCCTTTCTGAAGATTTGCAAAATAGTTTGCTCTGTCTTCCGCTGAATCGTTCAACCGACTTGAAGTAGGCCAAGAGAAGTAAGCAGCAGCAGCACTGGTTTCAGGATGCTGACCGCCAGATGGAAACGGTTGAAGCGGTGATGAAGAAGCCATTTTTAAATGATTGCAACACTTTATATCCAAATCCAATGCAGACTCCACCGATTGAGATGATACAGAGTGATGAAATCTAAGGTCCAATCTTTTCCCTTCCATCTTCAACCTCTCTACTTACCACCAACCTACACTAAATTGAATCATGTACCTTGGTTAAACAGACTAAAGATTCAAAATAAAATAAACAAAGAACTCAGCTCATACTATGAGATCAAACCAAGGATAATAACACCAAAGTCTCAAGAACCCAATTAGCTTATGTATTGTAAAGGTTAGACCTTTACTGGAAAATTATGTGGAAGATTGAAACTTGTCATAAACCCAGATGAGGAAACATGAAAAGAGCTTAAGAAATTGAGTGAAACAACGGAGCAATTAATCAAAATCAAAAGAGAAACTTTGGAACTTTGTGGATGTATTCGAGAGAGAGGAGAAGAAAGAAGTAGTACTAACCGATCAGTAGTGTTGGATCTTTTGTCATGTGATGAATGAAGATCGTGTAGAGGAGATTGAGGGAAGAAGTGGTAATAATAGAGAGGAGGACCCAAAGAACTTTGGTTGAGCTTGAGAGTGGACGACGAAGACTTTTTTTTTTTTTTTTATCTCATAACCAAAATTGTAGGAAACAGCGACTCTTTTGTTTGGCAAATATATATTTTTTACGTTTTTTATTTTAAAAACAGTGTTTATTTGTATAATTTTTTAAGAAAAATTGTGTACTTTAATTAATTTTATATTTAATATTAATATAAAATAATAAAAAATATATATGTAGAGCTAAAAGAGAGAGTCAAATAAGGATCTTTTGTGTATAGAATTTGAATGTATAAATTATTGTTCAGTGATGGATGTCTAAATATAAGTTCAACATCCGGTTAAAATTTAACAAAAAGTTTATATTATATGGAATGTTAGTTATTTTTTAAAAATGTTGTAAAATTAAAATACAAAAACGAGTAAACGTTGGTATATTTAAACGAGTTTCTAAATAAAATCCATATATATTTGAAAAATTCAGTGAGTTCTGCCCAATTTTATAATCTACTAAAATACATAGACAAATAAACCTTTTTCATGTCCGGCTTTGACTCCGGCATGCGTTGGCCTCCTCGGCGATGTCATGTTCGGCTCTGTTTCCGGCATGCGTTAGTCTCCTCGGCAATGTTATGGTCGGCGAACGGTGGTTAATTCTGTTTTAAGTTCTTTTGTTTTTTGTTGTTGTGTTTCTTTTTGGGATGAATACTCTCTGCAATTCTTGAGTTGCAGATCCTTTGGTTTAATAGTTTAGGGTGTAGATCTACTTTCTTGAAGATTGAAGTTTTTTTTATTGAAGAAGAAGATTAAGAATTTAGCTATAGGTGAAGTCATATTCTCAGCAATTAGAACTCGCCTTTTTCTGTGGGTGTAGATCGAGAGTCCCTTGTTTGCCGACGATTTCGACCGGATTTGAAAGTTTTCCGGCGACTCTTCCTGCTGCCGGCGACCGGAGACTCCAGCCTCTTCGACTTAGCACATGTCATCTTCCATGTTCCTTTTGTGCCGCGTGTCTGGTGATTCACGATACACTTCAATCTTCATGGAAGGGTTTACAATCTGGGCTTGGGCTTTTAATGTTTGTTTTTTAGCTTATTAGGCTTTTTATTTTTTAGTCTGCCTATAGGGCTTTGGCCTTGTCTGTAACTTTGACTGGTTAATTTTGGCCTTATAACATAAATAAAAACAGTTGTGAAAAAAAAAAACTTATCGCTCTCTACAACAAGATTTATTGCAGTGATTGTATATTTCAATTTAAATTCTTGAAAGAAGCCGTTTAATCTACAGTAGAATCAAGAAATGGATAAAACATTCAACGATAATGTTTCCTTTTTAGTATATCTTCAAAAATGGTCTGATCACACTCAAACGTCATTAAGAGCTATCATGCTTTACACTCATTATCTCTCTCTCCTTTTCATCTTTTAACACAATAAGCATATCAAAAAGCTTTTCTCCAAGTGTTTCAACATTTAAGTTAATCTCCAAAATACAATCACTTTGCAAAATGTAGAACATTAGTAACATCACTTCCAACATTTTCACACAAGTATCAACTTTTAAACCAAAAAAAACAGAGACATGATTTGTCAATAAGGCTGTTATTTTTAGGACAGGAGATAAAACATTTGACATATGATGTATGATGTTTCATGAGGAGAATCTGTCGCGGTCATGAGGTGAAGAGTAGTCGATGTTCGGTCCGTGAGGGATGATTCCGAACGGGTTTATCGTAGGGTGGCTTCCGTAGTAATGTTGTTTAATGTGTTCCATGTTCACAGTGCTACTCATGCCCTTGATCTGGTAGATGTCTTTTATGTAGTTGAAGATATTCGGGTACTCCCTCAAGAGTCTCTTGTTGCATTTGAAGTGAACCGCATAAACCTGAAACACAAATAAGTGAACATGATGTCAAGAACCTGATGGGCTATGTATTGTAAACAAAGAAGAAAAGTTTAATCATATACCTCATCAAATCTTATGAGGGTGACGAATAATCTGATATCTGCTTCAGTGAAAGTGTTTCCGCAAATGTACCGCTGTTTCCGGAGTATTTCCTCACATCTATCTATTGCTTCATATAACTGGTTCACTGCCTGGTGAGAAAAAAGGTTAATATGGTGTAGACATTGAGAATGTACAGTTAGAGAGGACATTATACCTCATTGTAGGGTTCTTGTTTCCTAGCAAACCCACATTTATAAACACCATTGTTTATCCCATTGAAAACCCATTCATTAGTCTCATCGATTCTGTCTCTAAGATGAGAGGGATAAAGGTCGAGTGATGGGTTTTTCGCAATACCATTGAACTCAGTGTTGAACATTCGGATTATCTCTGAACTCTCATTGTTAACTACAGTCTTAAGCTTCTTATCCCACAGAATCTGACATAATAACAAAAACAAAACATTCAAGAAACAGGACAAGAGAGATTAGAGTTAGTTCACTAAGAGATGGAGAACTTACAGGAACAGTGTACTTCCCTTCATAGTTGGGGCTAGCAATCTCGTAGAGTTCTCTAACAGACTTTGCACCATTAAGATAGTCAGGCTCAGCTCCATGGAGCTCTGTATCAGGGAAAACCCATCCTCTATGGTCATCAGTTTCCTTGGTTCTTCCCCAAATGGAATGAACCGACTAATCAAATTCAAATACAACAAAAATGCTTCAGGTAACAAAAGTCTAATTCCATATTGAAAACAGCGAGATAGAGGAATATGAATTGTACTAACCGAGAAGCTGATTGCATCATCAAGGCCTTTGATCATCAAGTAAGAAAGACATCTACAAGCCCATGGACAAGCATAAGATATGTAAAGATAATATCTTCCTGATTCAGCTGGGAACTGAGAATGAGGATCTTGTGAAACAAAGCTGTGGAATGTTGATGCTGTTCTTACAAAAGCTCCAGATTCTGATGTCTCATCAACCCCTGACCTTGCCATTTTTTTCTTTTCTTTTTTGCTAATAATGAAACAATGGATACAAAAATCAATTTAATCTTGTATAATCTTCACATGATCAACCTCAATTTCCCTTAAAGAAAGGATCACAAAACAAATCCAAAATCTCAGATTCTTATACTATGCGTTCTTACCAATCTTCACATGAAAGGGTCACGAAACGAATTAAAACATCAAAAAGTTGAGAAATTTCGAGTAGGATTTTACTTAATCATCTTATTGGAGTCAGTAAATCATTAAACCTAAGACAAATAAAGATTCAAGAATCATCATGTTCATAGCCTTCAATTATGCTTTCTGCAATTGAACATTAACGGATCGTTCGACAAAGATCAAACCCAAAAATCAGGAAAAGGTCTAACACGATGGTGATTCGTAAAGATAGGAGAATAGGACAAAACCTGATCACAACGAATGATATGTACTTTGGAGTCGAAATGTCGCTGTTGTTGGAAATATGTGTTTTTTTTTTTTTGGCGATAAGATTAAGGGAAAAAAAAAAAAGTCAGCTTTAGTGGAAGATGGTTATGACGACGGATGTCTTCTTATAGTGGAGGAGAATTAGAGAATCAGAAAAAGGGACTTTGCCTTGCCTTTGTCGTCACTGCTTCGTCACACGCGACACGCCTCACGCCTCACGAGTTGACTTACCACCATCGAGTGTGATTACTTTTTGGACCGGTTTAAACCAGGTTATGGTTATTGTATGAATGGTACATTTTCTTACCGCATTATTGAGAAAACATCATTTTTGTTCTCATTACTAACATAAAATCTTGTACAAGACAACAACCATAAAGGGAAATCCTATAGAAACTTACCAAGTTTAAAGAAATTCATGTCAGGCATAGGCATAGGGGATATGAAGAGAACAAAGATAATTGTTGCAATTAAAGCCCTGAAGAATACAGTACTTCTCTAATCCCTAATTTTCTTCTTCTTCTTCTTCTTGGAGAGTTTGGTAGTAATCTTGAAACCTCTCTAACAATGGCGCCAACAAGAGCAAATTCGTTTCTGCAACATGAGTAGAAAACTGATTAGACGACCAAACACTAAGTCATACTACAAAACAAGAATTGGTTCAATGTTTCTTTATACATGTGTGCTTCCAAGGTCAAGTCTATCCTTCCTGTCATAATAGGCGACTTCAAGGATTCTTCCCAACTTTGAACCATCATTGGTTCCATAGAAAATCTCTCTTTTGTATCCCTAAAATGTATTCCAAACTCTCCCTCGAGTTTTCTAACTTCGTTTGTTTTCACGTTGTAGAACACGGGAATGACCACAAGTTTTCCTTCCTTTGCAAGCTTGTTCATCTTTACAAGCTCATTCAAGCACCCATTTGACCCCGGGTACCTCTTTGAGAATATGGCCAGCGCGATATTCGACTTCTCTATACTACTTGTCAATACTTCTTGTTGTTGTTGTTGTTGTTGTTTTTCTCTAGGGTTGCAGGTGTCTGTGAAGACATTGATCCCTGAGTCAGAGTCTCTCAACGCCCACACGAGATGCATGACAAAGTTGTCGCCAAGCTCGTCTTTACAAAAACTAACAAACACTTGTGAACGACCTGGTAGTCGGTCCAGCTCTGACATTAGAGGCTCAAAAGACGAGATGATGTTGTTTTGGGTCTGGTGGTCTTTGGATTGACCTGAAATATACACACACGCAAATATAAATAGATCTTACTAGCTAAAACTTTTTAAAACTCAAATCATATTTCACAAACAACATAATCACAAAGAACATCTTGCAAACAACCTTTTCTGTTGGAAGAACTCGGAAAATAATCTCTTTCCTTGCTTGACATTTCGATTAGAACTTTCTTCACCTCCTTAACGATTGACTCGACCAATTCCGACTCATCCCTATAGCATTACCAATCAGAATTGAGAAATGTTCTAAAATATTACAATTAGACTCATCCCTAGCACTTATATAGAGTGACTAATTACAGGTGCAGGCAGATGAACGCCACAATATTTTTGTAACTTATTATTCATATGACTAATGCAGAGGAAACCCTAAAGGTTAAAGGGGAACACCTGAATAAATATTTTTTGTTGTGTACGCTATAAACAATAACTCGAAGCCCTAAATGCAGAATTTGAGATAAATCGTAATCATTCATACCTGTGTCCTGCCAAAGTCAATCCAACCTTCTTAGGAATAGAGATCAAAGCTTCTTTCCATTTCTTGATCCTCTCAGGTTCACTCCGATACTCTCTCTCAAGATTCCTAAAATTGTCGCCAAAAGCTCCCAATAGTCTTTTACAGTTTGTAGCATCTAATCTATAGAAGATAGGAATAACGACGAGATTTTCTTGGTCCATCCGTTCCTTAATCTTCACTAATTCATCCAAACACCAACTCGATTCGGTGTACCTCTCGGACAAGATCGCAACCGCGACCCTTGATTCCTCGATCCTCCTGAAAAGATTATGTAAATCTCTACCTTTGACCTCGATCTCATCCGTGAAGACGTTGATCTTCGCGTCTCTCATGGCCTTCACGAGAAACCCAAGGAAGCTTTTACGCAGCTCGTCTCCTCTGTACTGTAGTTGATGAACACTTGGTGCTGCGGCGGAATATCTTCGTCGGAGAAGGAGGAAACCGCCATTGGAACCGGGATCGTCGTGGAACTTTAAGCTCTAATTGTTTTTTTCTTCTTTCTATGTGTATGTGGTGGATGACATTTTTTTTTGTAAAAGTCTTCGCTCCCAAGTCACTAGTTCAAGTTTGCATAAAGTCAACTTGACAAATAAAATAAAAGGTTTTCAGACCCTCTTTCTCCATTGCAAGACTTTTTTTTTTTTCGTTTCTTTTTCAACTTGTTTATTAACTTTTCTTTTTATTTTCCGGGTTTGGGTTTTGTTTATATAACTTACTAAAACTAAACGTGAAAATCAAAATTTTTAAAATATATATATTATGAGTAATATCATCCCAGAAAAATGATTGTATGTATAATTTATTTTCTAAATAAACCAAAAAAATTCCATAATTTGAGAATTTTTGGAGAAAATGTATATTGTACTAGTATTTTCCAGATTTTAGATTTTGAAACTAATTTAACTAGGTATTGATCCCCTCTAATATCGATGGGGAACTCATTTAGGGCTGTTATTGGGAGATGATTTCTAAATCCATAATCCATATGGAATTGTAAATTCTATAAATCAAAACACATGGATTTTGAAATAACATGTTTTATCATTGGATTTGAATCCTTCTATTTAACACTTTCAAATCCATTCAAATCTATTTAAAACATAATATGGATTTTGAAATCCAAAAACAAATCATTAAATGAATAACATGAGATTTTAAGAAGTATTTGTAAATCATAGAACCAATAACACATCATTTTGATAAGTATTTTAAAATCAATGATTGAATAACACATTATTTTTGTCAAGATTTTCAAATCCATTAAAATCATAGAACATATATCCCCCTCTTAATAAAAACTAGATTAGGGCCCGTGCTATAGCACGGGTTGAAATTCCTTTTATATGATTGTTTTTAATATAATTTATATGATTATTTTTAATAGTTTTTTTTGGATAAAATAGTATGCAATAAAATTATATGCTGAAATCATAGCCTATCTAGTCTTACATCTTGATCTGACAAAATCATCTCGAATGACATACCAACATCCTTGGAATAATGTGTCCAAGTATGCAGTATCTTAGCTTCAATACACCATAAATTTTTGTAGGGTTTCGGTTTATCGTAGTAAACTGAGAAACCATTGTTATTTTTTTTGTGTGTTTTCAGTATGAATATGAGTAATGTATTCTGGTGAAAGGAGATTTACATGATTTATATTGAAAGTTTGGAAAATTCTCATTAAGATTTAATTTTCAATTGGAGAATAAGATCTCGAAAATCACGATTAACTGTGATGAATTGCAAATATTTTATTCATTTTTTATGCATCATAGTATATTTTTATTATCTTTAATAAGTTTCTTAACAATGTGGTGTAGTAATAAAATCTGCCGAAAATAAATTTTGAATATTCTCTTTAAGTTTTTTGGAAACAACGTACTTCCGAAAATAAATTTCGGTTGCACCCACTGTTTATCTTGTAACTAATTAATCTATCAATTTAGAATATTCTCTTTAAGATTTTTTGTAACAAATTAATCTATCTATTTGGAATATCCCCTTTAAAATTTTCGGAAACAATCAAGGTTGTACCCACAATTTAACTTGTAACCAATTAATATATCAATTAATCTATAACCTATTTATAACCAACTTACTAAAATTATATAGTCTACAAAACAATGTTGTGTACTTCCGTTTTATTATATATGGGATTTTATTAAATGTTTTCTTTAATTATATATATTTATTAAATGATTTAATAATTAATCCAAATATACAATTTTTTGAAAATTCTTTATATATTGATCGAGAAATATTCTTAAAAATAGCTTTACTTTCACGTGTGATTAACGAAAACTTCATGTTGACTTGTCGTTCTCAAAGAGTTTTCTGTTCATTTAATTAATGTGTTACCCATTGACTAGAATATTTACAGATTTTGTCATTGATGTTTACACATATTTCACTGAATTATTTTGAACAAAATTATAATTAAAATATGCAATTGAGGGATACAAATCTTTACGATTAAATAAATAATGTTTAATGCTATAAACACAAGATAGGTAGTTGCATATTTTCAATAATATGTAATGTACTCAAATTGACATATTTTATTTAGTACTTTTTCTAATTCAATATTATATAAATAGTAGTAGCATACATTTATACATTTGAACATATATATACATATTCTTATGTTTAATACCACATAATTATATAGTTGAACATATTTATATGCAAATATTTATATGATAACATATGGCATCACCATATCTAAAGATTTCAAAAAATGTGAAAGTTTGAATAGACACAACTATTTGTAAAATACACATCTTTACAATGAACAAACGCAACTTTCTAAAGATACCCAACTTTCTAAAGACAAGCAACCATAGAATTTTTTTTTTTACAAAAAGACACAACTGTTATTAGCATTTATTCACATCACCATGTCATTTTAAGAGTGTTCCTCAATTAATATTTCTAATATCTTTGTAAATTTTTAATACAATTATTTTGAAAATGTATAGTGTCATATACAATGATTTCATATCATTATTTAAACAACAACAAAAATGAAGTGAAAAATAAAATAAATCTAAAACCAAATATTGAGTTAAAATTTATCTAATTAATATTAATTACATTTTTTCAATTAACTTTTTCTTCATAAGGTGATGTCATATGACACAAAAACATTTACATCTATAAATATATATAAGAATATATGATGTGGGAATAAACATAAGAATATAAGATGTTCAAATGTATAAATGCAGCAACTTATATTTATATAATATTAAAACTGAAAACGGAACTAAAATAAATATATTTTTTTGGTAAAAAAAGTTAAGTTTTATACCAAGTTTTCTGTTTTTTTTTTTCTGCTATACAATGTCGAAACAAGTTATTGAAGGGAAAACAACTAAAATAAAATATGTTGATACATAAAATCTTTTTTTAAAAATGCAACTACCTATCATATGTTTATAGCATAAATCAGTTTATTTAATCGTAAATATTTATATCCTTCAATTGCATATTTGAATTGTAATTTTGTGTTAGTTCATTGAGTGAAATATGTGTAAAATATGTGTAATGTTGTAATAAATATTTTATTACAATGAGTTCCCGTGATATCGCGGGGGCTCATAACCTAATATTGTATAAATTCATTCTTTTGTCAAAAGTTAAAAAAAAACATCTGAACACACTCACTTTTAATTCGATTGGTATTTTGGTTCGATTGATCATGATATAGCGCTTAAAGTCTTAAACCATGACATAGTGGCATAGTTCACAGAGTTTGATTGTCCGACTAACAAAGATGAAGGGGCCTCACCACGGAGAATCCTAGCAAAGAAATAATCGTGAATTTTTGGTTTGGGGATCTTTCAATTAAACAGGTTAAAATCATTTCTTTTAATATATTTTAATAATTAGAATATTAATCTAAATAAATGAAAATAATGTTTTTAGTAACTCAAACATGAATAAGATTTCAGTTACATAAGTGACAAGCTACATGAATAATGGTTATAATAACCACAGGAAAATGTGACCCTTTAAACTATTTTTAGGGTTTTAAAATGTTAATAAGTAAAAAGGTATATATCAAATAAGTATAAGAAAGAGATGTGAAAATGTAAATCATTTTCTAAGAAACTGATTAAATTTTATTTTCAAAATAATATATATATATATATATATATTTTATAAAATTATAGGAACATTTTCACCTGTAACTAATATATGTCTAAATTAAATTTAGATTTATACAGTGGTTCGACAAATAAATTAAATTTAATTAAATGACAACAAAAAATTATTTAAATATATGTCAGTATTATAGACACAACCATACATATCAAATTTACCAAAAACTGCAACGGTTCATAAAATAAAATAAAACTTTTAATGGTTCATCAAATAACCTGAATTTGTCGTGGTTTAATTAAAAGGTTGCAAAAATCCATTTAAATATATTTTAGTAATCAAAAATAATAATAATTTATTAAGAGTTTATCGGAGTGATGTGATCTATAAATATTAAACATGCCAAATGTTGCAATGGTTCAATTAAATGATTAGAATAAATTCTATAAATAATTTTTAATAAATAAAAATCAACAATTTATGAAAAATTATACTTAGAGACTGAATATAATTAAATATTACAACGATTCATAAAAAAATCTAAATTGCAATAGATTTATCACATATGAGAAGTCATTTTATGATCACAATGTTAAAATTTTGTATGTTGATAAATAATTTAAGGAGTAGAGAATGACAATGAAAAATGAATTTCAAATTATTTCGATTCATCATATTATGAAAAAATTTTGTGTTGAAAAGAAAGTATGATAATATCCAAAAGAAGAACAAATATAGAGTTTTTAAAGATGTGTACATTTGAATTGAAAATAAAGTCTGAAAATTTTTCAAAAGAATAACAAATATATAAATTCCTAAAGATGTGAGCATTTCAATAGACACAAATGTTTGTAAGAGGCACAACTCTACATTAACCAGACGCAACTTTTAAAAACACGCAACCGTAGAAGTTTTCTGTCAAAAAATACAAAATAAAATACTTTATGAAAAGTACAACGAAAATTTGCAATTGTTCTTCGCATTATTCAGATTGTTATTATTATATAGAAAAAGAAAGTTTGAAAAGTTTTCAAAAGAATAACAAATATATAGATTACTAAAGATGTGAATATTTGAATTTACACAATTGTTTATAAGATACACAACTTTACATTCAACAGAAGCAACTTTTTAAAAATACATAACCGTAGAAGTTTTCTGTCAAAAAATACAAGATAAAATATTTTATGAAAATGTACAATGAAAAGTTGCAATTATTTTTTGTATTTATTCAGATTGCTATTATCAAAAGAATAACAAATATATAGATTCCTAAAGATATGAACATTTGAATAGACAAAACTGTTATAAGAGACACAACTCTACATCGATAGGTGCAACTTTTTAAAAAGACATAACCGTAGTTTTCTGTCAAAAAATACAAGATAAAATATTTTGTGAAAAGGTATAACTAAAAATTGTAACTGTTCTTTACCTTTATTCAGATTACTATTATTATATAGATTAATTTGTTTTTGATAAAATCCAATTTAATCAATTTTTTAACTATAATTTAACTTTAGAAAACCCTAATTTAAGAAAACAAACATTAGGCTCTCTATTTTAGTTAAATGTTGTTTTAAAACTTAACCTTCTTGGAATAGATGCTGTTTCATATTGTCAATGCAGATTTTATTAAAAAGAAATTGGAGTAAGAATCTATTATAAAGATTATATGTGTATCAGTGTATAACTTGATTTTGTCGACATTTTTTTTCCTTTTCATTCTTTTGGCCAGAACAAAAGTTATTATTAAGAAGAAAAAGAAACAAGCATTATTAATTCGCTTAAAAAAGCTTACTGAAAATTTCAAGTAATACCAAAGACAATTCACAAACAAGACTTGCTTGCTCAAACTCATGTCTTGCATTACCACGTCTTAACGGTGTTCCTGAAGAGAATCTGTGTCGATCATGAGGCAAAGAGTAATCAATGTCTGGTCCATCAGGGATGATCTCAAGAGGGTTTAAAGAAGGAAAGCTTCCATAGTAATATTGCTTTATATGATCCATCTTTAGTGTACTGCTTATTCCCGCGATTTGGTAGATATCTTTTGTGTAGTTAAAGAGATTATAATACTCTCTTACAAGTCTTTTATCGCATTTGAAGATCACCGCGTAAACCTGCAAAAACATATGGTAGTAAATTCAATAAAACGTATATAGATTGTGGAAAATCCAAAAAAAAAAAACAACATTTTGTGCGTAAATAACCTCGTCAAATCTTATGAGAGTGACGAATAATCGGATATCTGGTTCAGTCAAAGTGTTTCCACAAAGAAACCGTTGTTTTCTGAGTATTTCTTCGCATTTGTCCAATGCATGAAACAATTGTTTCACTGCCTGCATGCAAAGAAAAACAAATTAACATTTTGGAGTCAAAAAGTAATTAATTACAATACTGATTAGTAAATTGAAAAGTTGCTTTACCACATCATAGGTTTCTTGATTTGTAGCAAACCCGCATTTATAAACACCGTTATTTATGTCTTCGTGAATCCATGCGTTAGTGTCATCGACAATGGTTTGGAGACTGGGAGGGTGAAGATCAAGAGAAGGGTTATCTGCAACATGATTGAACTCCGTATTGAACATTTGGAGTATCTCAGAGCTCTCATTGTTAACTATAGTCTTAAGCTTCTTATCCCAAAGAATCTACCACAAACAAAGAAACAAAAAAAATCTAAAAATCAGATATGTTACCAAAATCAGACTTAAGGCCACAGCATGGATTTAAAGAACTTACAGGAACAGTGTATTTGCCCGTGTAGTTCAAGCTAGCGATATCATAAAGTTCTCTTATGGTTTTCGCACCATTAAGACGATCAGTAGCAGCTCCAAGAACCTCTGTATCTGAATCTGGAAAAACCCATCCCATATGGTCGTCGCTTTCTTTGGTTTTTCTCCAAACTGGTTGGACAGACTAATGAACAAACCGATGATCAGATTATGTTCCATAGAAAATCGAAGCTAAATATGTCGAAAACGGATTCTTTACTAACCGAAAAGCTTATTGCTTTTTCAAGCCCTTTAAGTTTCAAGACCGCAAGACATCTTGAAGCCCATGGACAAGCGTAAGATATGTAAAGATGGTATCTTCCTGATTTTGCTGGAAACTGTGAATCAGGTTTTTGTGAAACAAAGTTGCGGAATGACGTTGTGGTTGTAGCATAATCTGACTTCTCGTTAGCTATTGAGATAGCCATTGCTGATGCACACTGGAGAGTTAAAAACAAAACTCAAAATTTAGAACATTAGAACATCATTTTGTAACTATATATAAAATGAATTCAATGTAAAATTTATTCAAACCAAAAAACTGGTTTTACCAAAAATATATCTTTGGACCCAAAACATTTGAGCTTAGAAACAGAGCTTAAAACAGAGGACTAGAAGCTAGTCGAGTAGTGGGTTATGGATTGCGTGTAGTAAACCATAGCATGAGACCTAAAAGAAAAAAAGACTATCTGCATACGGTCACCTTGGTTTTGAATGGAGCTGAACCGATTTCTGATGTTTTTATCGGTAAGGGACACGAGCCGAGCTGTTGAAATATTAGGTTCTCCATATTACTCAAATGAAGCTGCAATATAACATAACCAAAAACACACAAAAACTTAAGTAAACTTACATATAATATAGGTTTCTTACAGCAAAATTAAGAACTTGGATCAAGAATGAATAACACAACACAAGAATAAAAAAAATAACAAGTACCTAACACTACAATGAATGTGAGATTCGATTCGATCAGAAATTGATGATGTAGCAAGCCTTCAACTTTTGTCTTCGATGCTACGTAATTAATAAATGTGAAAACTGAGTCAACATTGGCGAGCAGAAGAAGCTTATGGTATTAAGAAAAAAAATTAGACAAGTCTTTGTCTTTTGACAAATCTGGCTGTTTATGAGATATTTTCGAACAGAGAACCTTGAAGTCAACAACAATACATCATCAATTGACCAAGGAAAATTACTCATAAAATGCTCGGAACTTTTCGAAAAGACTTTGAATTCAAAGATGATTAAAGTCCTCCATGAAACTGACATTAAGACCAAAGTAGCAAACTTTACAATTACATTAATCTGAAAGAGAAAATAAAGAATCCAAAGAGATGAAAATTGTTTCATCAACCAATGTTCTTCGCAATCTCCTTAAGCACAAACTTCGAAAATTTTCCAGTCGAAGTCTTAGGCAACTCATTCATAAACAAGACAGTTTTAGGAACCATAAACCTAGGCATCATTTTCCTACAATACTCTATCAACTCCTTCTC
>NC_025704.1:25848461-25849905 GCF_000633955.1 Camelina sativa | reverse complement strand
GTATTCACATTCTCTCCACCCGTTATGATTATATCTTTTGACCTATCCTTAATCTCTAGATAACCATCCGAATGAATCACACCAACGTCTCCGGTGTATAACCACCCGTTCTTGAGAGCTTTCTCTGTTCGATCGGATCTTTTAAGTAACCAAGCATGATCGAGCTTCCTCTCATCACTATTTCCCCGACGGTTTCTCCGTCCCTCTCAACGCTTTCACCTGAGTCAGGATCCACCACGTCGATTTCAGTAAACCCTCCGATGGTTCTCACTCCTTGCCGTGTCTTCAACATCGCACGATCGCTCGCCGGTAAACGATTCCACTGCGGCTTCCACGCGCAGGAGACGATCACACCGGCTGTTTCCGTTAGTCCGTAACCGTGACTGATCACGAAACCGATTGATTCTGCTCGGAGGATCACTGCTGCTGGAGGCGGAGAACCGGCGGTTAAAAAGTTGACGGGACGGTTAAGAGGCTGCGAGTCCTTAGTCGAGGATAACATGTTGAGCACCACCGGAGCTCCACACATGTGTGTGACGCCGTGTTCACGAATCAAACGGTAGACTAACGGTACGTCGACCTTGCGCAAACAGACGTTTGTTCCTCCGACGGCGGCGATTCCCCATGGTCCATGGATAGGTCCAACCGTTAGCATGAAATATCGGTACAATCCATAAGTAAACCGGATTTTTCGGTACGGTCCAATCGGTTAGAGAGTCAACCAACATAACGTAAATGCCCCTGTGGCAGTGTAACACTCCCTTGGGAGCCGAAGTTGTACCGGAAGTGTAATTAAGCACAACCGGATCCCATTCGCTTTCGGGTCGGATCCATTTGAAATTCGGATCACCTCTCTGTATCAGGTCATCGTAAGTGTAACTGAATTTGTTGCGATCAGCCACGTCAGCATCTCCTCCACCTTCCTCTTCTTTATCTGCGACGAAGACGAGAACGGGCGGATCAGTCGTCATCATCGCGATCGCCTCGACGGCTAGACTGCAGAAGAAGACGTCGACGAAAAGAAGCTTAGATTCAGAGTGTGTGAGAAGAACAGAGACGGTGCGTGCGTCCAGGTGTGTGTTGATGTTGTTGAGGATTGCGCCGGACATGGGAACAGCGAACTGGAGCTCGTACATCGCCGGAGTATTGGGAGAAAGGACGGAGACGACGTCGGACTTTCCGATTCCAAGTGAAGACAGAGAGGACGCGACGCGGAGACAACGGATGTTTGTTTCCCGCCACGTGTAAACGGTGTTATTTCCGTAAACGATGGAGGTACAGTCACCGTATACGATGGCGGCTCTCTCCAAGAACCCTAACGGCGTCAACGGCGGTGAGTTAGCGGCACATGGCTTCATTTCCTTCATCTCTTCTCGAGTGGGTTATCAGAGAGTATACTTTCTAGTTTAAATTATGTACACAAAGAAAACATAATTAAAGAGTC
>NC_025704.1:25841371-25848032 GCF_000633955.1 Camelina sativa | reverse complement strand
GATCAGCCACGTCAGCATCTCCTCCACCTTCCTCTTCTTTATCTGCGACGAAGACGAGAACGGGCGGATCAGTCGTCATCATCGCGATCGCCTCGACGGCTAGACTGCAGAAGAAGACGTCGACGAAAAGAAGCTTAGATTCAGAGTGTGTGAGAAGAACAGAGACGGTGCGTGCGTCCAGGCGTGTGTTGATGTTGTTGAGGATTGCGCCGGACATGGGAACAGCGAACTGGAGCTCGTACATCGCCGGAGTATTGGGAGAAAGGACGGAGACGACGTCGGACTTTCCGATTCCAAGTGAAGACAGAGAGGACGCGACGCGGAGACAACGGATGTTTGTTTCCCGCCACGTGTAAACGGTGTTATTTCCGTAAACGATGGAGGTACAGTCACCGTATACGATGGCGGCTCTCTCCAAGAACCCTAACGGCGTCAACGGCGGTGAGTTAGCGGCACATGGCTTCATTTCCTTCATCTCTTCTCGAGTGGGTTATCAGAGAGTATACTTTCTAGTTTAAATTATGTACACAAAGAAAACATAATTAAAGAGTCATTGTTAACTAGTATTATTATGTCCAAAATAGGAAAAAAAACGTGAGTCGTGCCGCTAACTTAATTCTACCAACGACTATATAAAACGGGTATTATTTTTAGCTTTGGGATCGACAATATTAATTTATAGACGACAACTGAGAAAACGATATTAGGAGGAGTCCATGTCTCCCTCCGGGAAAGACGACAACCGAGAAAACGATATTAGGAAGAGTCCATGTGTCCCTTTGGGATAGACGACAACTGAGAAAATGATATTAGGAAGAGTCCATGTGTCCCTTCGGGATAGACGACAACTGAGAAAACGATATTAGGAGGAGTTCATGTGTCCCTTCGGGAAAGAGTTAATCATACAACCTCTAATTTAATTTATAAGAGACAAAACGATATTAAGACAACTATTATTTGTGTTTGAAGAGGTTTTGATTGTAAAGTTTGGATGTAAAGAATTTGGCTGTAGAAGCTTTGTTGTAAATATTTTAACTATTAAAATCTGATTATTAATTTTTTTTTTCTTTCTAATAACTTTTATTAATCAAGTGGGTATTACAACAAGTACATAGCTAATTATATAAAACTTCAAAAAGCAATTTATTACATAAGCAGAAATATATGCCATATACTGAAGATAACAATGATGAAGAAGTGAATTTGACAATGCTTTCTTCCGATAAGCCTTACTCGCTATTATGTTACTAGACATTATATTTTCCTTCTTCTTAAGCCATCTTACTTGAATGTGATATGTATGCCGTATTGGCATGCTTTGTTGGAAACTCCACATCACATAGAAAAAACATGTTGCTTCTGAGAAAAGTTTTGAAATCCCGACAATCCGATACAAATTAGTCCGTATCGGTGTACTTTTTGATATGCTCAAATTTACCCTAGAGCGACTCTCTCAAATTAAGAGATCAATTGTAGTACTTAGGGATCGAGTCCACAAGAACTCTAGATTCACACAATAGATTTAATAATCTTTTAATTATGCTAAACCAAAATTGTAATTTAAATAGCAATGCAAAAATAGAAAATAAAAGAGTTGTAAATCAATAGGAATAAACGCTAGGCTTAGGGAAATTCTCAGGAAATCATGGAAAATCAGATCAATTAATTAAACAAGCAGGATTCAACAATTAAGCACCGTTCTTGAACTCTAAACACAATTATAAAATAAATCAGTTCTCACTGCAAATATTATCTAAGTTTAAAACCAGAAAATCCAAATCTCTTTGCAAAATTCATGTTAAAAACCAGCAAAAAAATCAAGTTTAGATAACGCAAGAAAACGCAACTGCTTTGCATCCTCTCCAATGGTGGTGAAGAACAAGAAAGATAATGAATCCTAAATTAACAGATCTAACAATCCATGAAATCCCTAATGAGAAACCCTAAACCTAACAAGCAGATCTACTCAGACATAATCAATGAAACACAAAACATCTTCTGAATAAATTGCATTAAGAAAGAGATTAAAGAAGACGTAATGGAGTTCTGAATCTTCTCTGAATGAGTCTTGATTCTTCTCTCCAAAAACTCTCTAAAATCTCTCATGGTTTTTCTCTCAAAAGTTGCAGGGAAAAAATAAAGCTTAGGTCTAAACAATGACCATAAAAATCCTATTTATATTCCTAAACACGTCCATGGACTAATGATGCAAATATGGAAAACTTTAGGGCAGCTTTGTAAATCTTCAAAACTTGTGGAAAAACTTCCAATTCTTCAGCTGGATGATGCATGGATCGACACCATCACTTGCATCGACCGATGCAAGTCTCTGAACTTGTCTCCCAACTTCACAGCTTAGCCTCAATGCTTGAATGTGCTCCAAATCTCCTATTTAGCTTCATTATGCTTCCATCCATGCTAAATCCTATAAAGACTCAAAAAGACTCTAAAAACACTAAAAAGACTCTATAGATAAAACTTATATCATGCCTAAAAACACCTAAAAACCATGATATATCACTTTTCAGAAAATTTGGCTTGCCTCTTGTGTAGTCCCATCTCAGATAAGAACCGTGAAGGCACCATAACATTACGGCCAGGGCAATTATACATAGTAAGGTGTCTTCTCCATTGGTAACATAGTTACTAAAATTCCGCCATAATCGATCTCTTATAGTCAGATTTTCCTTAAAACCGCTCTTCCCTGGATCCCAGATCCGTGATTGAAGGCCCTTCTTCAATTTGGAGAAGATTAATGCACAAATACTTTGGAGAAGGAATCGAAACGTTTCATAACTGAAACGACGGAAGCCGATTGGAAAAAACACCATCGGAATGAAGCCAACACAATTAATCCTACGTCCTTGCCGGATTATGGTCGGAAGAAAACTCTCACGGAGAGAGAGAAGAAGAGCGAGACTATGAAATTGAAACTTCGTAATCATCTGCTCTTGTTTTATTCAAAGATAAAAGTCTAGCCACAAATAAACAGAGGAAAAAAGAGTACGGCCGACGTCGGCTTTGTTTCTTGGTGGATATGCCAATGAAAAGAGACGGTTTCTTTGTTTCGTGTTTCGTCGTTTGCGTCACCTTTGGCGAGAGAGAGTAATTTAACATTGGCATAAAAACAAAATTTTAAAAGCTGAGACTGATATTTTTTATTATTATATATAATTTTATAAATATATATCTTGATAAATATTAATCCATATGTAATATAGTGACAAAACAAAAAATTTTAATAATAACAAAATTGTAAAAAAATATACTGATGATGACGAAAATAATATATTTGTGAAGAAAAGTGGATGGCAAAAAAAAAAAGAAAAAAATGTTAATTATTAATCTATGAAAAAAAATTTGCGCAAAACATATATGTAAATTAAAAAAGAAATTTTAACTATGATGAGGAATAAATTTTTCTTTTTTAAAAATTTATTGGTTTTACAAAGTTTTAGGCTAAAATAAAAGAAAGAAATTTAAAGAAGAAAAAAATAAAAGTGGTTGTGGAAATTTTAAAACACTAAAAAAGGAAAGAAAGCTTGATTGAAAAATAAAATACTTTTATGACTTTTAAATGCTTTTAAAACCTTAAAATTTTAAGATTTTAACTTCCCGGAAAAAGTTACAACCTCTAATTTTAAAACTAGAAATTAACATGTTTCTAATTTTATTTCAGATACCAAAAACTAGGAAAGTGTCGGTCTCCTTCCTATCTATTGCAAAATAATTTTATTTTTTTTATATAATCATAATTAAATCAAGAGATAAGTTGGAAAATAATATATTTTCAAACTTAATTAGAAAAATAGTAAATGCACTAGTTGAAATAACCACTTTCATATTGATATATCATAGTTTTTAGGTGTTTTTAGCCATGATATAAGTCTTAATTATAGAGTCTTTTTGGTATTTTTAGAGTTTTTTGAGTCTTTATAGGATTTAACATGGATGGGAGCTTAATGGAGCTAAATATGAAGATTTGGAGCTTAATCAAGCATTGAGGCTGAGCTACGAAGCTGGGAGACGAAATCTAGAGAGTGCATCGATCGACACACTGATAGCATCGGTCGATGCACAGCCAAAGTCAAAATCGGAAGTTTTCCTCACAAGTTTTGAAGATTTACAAAGCTGCCCTAAAGTTTTCCATATTTGCATCATTAGTCCCTGGCCGTGTTTTAGAAATATAAATAGGATTTTTAGGTCATTGTTTAGACCTAAGCTTTATTTTTCCCTGCAACTTTTGAGAGCAAAACCCTGAGAGATTTTTAGAGAGTTTTTGGAGAGAAGAATCAAGACTCCTTCAGAGAAGATTCAAAACTCCTTTATTTCTTCCTTTAATCTCTTAATGCAATTTATTCAGAAGATGTTTTGTGTTTCATTGATTATGTCTGAGTAGATCTGCTTGTTAGGTTTAGGGTTTCTCATTAGGGATTTCATGGATTATTAGATCTGTTATTATTTAGGATTCATTATCTTTCTTGTTCTTCATCATAGGTTGTTCTCAATGCTAGATCTTTGATTAGTCATCTGGATTTAGATCTTAGGATTATTAATTGATATGAGAATATAATTGATTTTCCTGATAAAACCTTTGGTGAGCAAAATTATTTCTTGCAAAGAGATTTGATTTAATAATTTTGTGAACAATCTAAACTTGTTTTTAAAGCTGATTTATTACCTAGAATTTTGCAAAGAGATTTGGATTTTCTGGTTTTAAATTTAGATAATATTTGCAGTGAGAACTGATTTATTTTATAATTGTGTTTAGAGTTCAAGAACGGTGCTTAATTGTTGAATCCTGCTTATTTAATTAATTGATCTGATTTTCCATGATTTCCTGAGAATTTCCCTAAGCCTAGCGTTTATTCCTATTGATTTACAACTCCTTTATTTTCTGTTTTTGCATTGCTATTTAAATTTAATATTTTGATTTAGCATAATTAAAAGAGTAATAAGTCTATTGTGTGAATCTAGAGTTCTTGTGGATTCGATCCCTAAGTACTACAATTGATCTCTTAATTTGAGAGAGTAGCTCAGGGTTAAATTTGAGCATATCAAATTTTGGCGCCGTTGCCGGGGACTCTTTTGATTCACCATTAGATTAAAATCTTTGATTTTGTCTAAATTTTTCTTTTTCTGTTTTACTCACACGCTTTTGTTTCTTTTCTCTTGTGTGTTTCAGGTTCATGCCTAAGCCTAGCACCAGGAAAAATCCTACTGGTCCAGTTATTAAGCTTACAAACCAAGAGTTAGGACAACTAGAGCGTGAAAACACAAAAGCAGCCAAATCAGCGAAGATGGCCAATATAATCATATTGAGACCTGATGAGGCTGGGGTTTTGAAGGATCAAGAGGGTAATGTGTACAACGAGCAAGGCTAGAAACTTGATGCTGAAGGACAGGTTATTCAGGAAGAACTCGTCGTGGCCGATGAGAATGCAGATGGCGTCGATCGACGCAACGTCGGCATCGATCGACGCAACCAGGACGGCATCGATCGATGCAATGCTGGCATCGGTCGACGCAATGCCGGAGCCGGTGCGAATGGTGCAGATTTGGGTGGCAATGACCAGCAGATTGTTCAGCCTAGACGGGACAACAATGGAGAGCTTGTCAAGACTCTTGCGGACTTCAACAGACCAGACTTATTCTATGAGAACCGTTCTGCAATTGTCCCTCCTCCATTCCCAAGGAATGACTTTGAGCTGAAGCCTGCCTACTTCGCTCTTGTTGGACAAAGGCCATTCCAGAACCTGCCAAATGAGAAGCCTCTAGATCACATTGAACACTTTGAGGACATTGTTACAAGCATCAAGGCTAATGGAGTCACTGAAGACTACCTCTACTGCAAGCTTTTCCCCTACTCTCTTGCTGGGGAAGCTTCTCATTGGCTAAGGCAGCTCAAACCAGGATCTCTGACAACCTGGCATGACATCAAGGTGGCATTCTTGAACTACTTCTATGATGATGCCATGTCTGATGAGCTGAGGATCAAGCTCTCCACCTTTAGACAAGGACCAACTGAATCTTACAAAGCTGCTTGGGTAAGATTCAAAGCATACCAGAGGGACTGTCCACATCATGGGTTTTCAGAGGTGCAATTGATCAGTATCTTCTTTAGCGGGATTGACTGGAGGTATCAGATGGCTTTGGATGCTGCTAGTGATGGGAACTTCAAGACAAGGTACCCAGATGACGCTGAGAAGTTGATAGAAAGGCTAGCATCCAGCAACAGTACCAAGAATGCAGACTTAGAGCGGAAAAGAGCACATGAGGGCAATGGTTCAAATCAGTTTGCTGCAGTGAATGCTAAGTTGGATACAGTGCATAATCTTCTTGTGGGAAAGAAGTCTGTCCATTTTGCTGAAGATGTTGAGACTTTTGAGCCAAAGCCAGAGATGACAGAAGATGTCAACTATGTGTATGGAGCTGGGTATCAAAATCATAGATTTGGTCAGAAGAATTCCTTCACAGGAAATCCAAGCAACAACTTCACAAGGAACTATGGATCTTCTTCTTACCAACCCCTCCCTCCATCCAATTCAGAGAGCAAGATGGAATCAATGGTTGAACAGATTCTTCAAGGTCAGCAGAAGTTAACAGTAGACTTCAATGGAAAGATTGATTCTGTTTACACTGAGCTGACTGGGAAGTTTGA
>NC_025704.1:25836748-25840321 GCF_000633955.1 Camelina sativa | reverse complement strand
AAAGATTATTAAATCTATTGTGTGAATCTAGAGTTCTTGTGGATTCGATCCCTAAGTACTACAATTGATCTCTTAATTTGAGAGAGTAGCTCAGGGTTAAATTTGAGCATATCAAATTTTGGCGCCGTCGCCAGGGAGTCTTTTGATTCACCATTAGATTAAAGTCTTTGATTTTGTTTAGATTTTTATTTTTTTTGTTTTACTCACACGCTTTTGTTTCTTTTCTCTTGTGTGTTTCAGGTACATGCCTAAGCCTAGCACCAGGAAAAATCCTACTGGTCCGGTTGTTAAGCTTACGAACCAAGAGTTAGGAAAACTAGAGCGTGATAACACAAAAGCAGCCAAATCAGCAAAGATGGCTAATATAATCATATTGAGACCTGATGAGGCTGGGGTTTTGAAAGATCAAGAGGGGAATGTGCGCAACGAACGTGGCCAAAAACTTGATGCTGAAGGCCAGGTTATTCAAGAAGAACTCGTTGTGGCCGATGTGAATGCAGATGGCGTCGATCGACGCAACGATGGCATCGATCGATGCAATGCCAGAGCTGATGCAGAGAATGTTCAGAGGCGACGGGACAACAATGGAGAGCTTGTTAAGACTCTTGCAGACTTCAACAGGCTAGACTTGTTCTATGAGAACCGCTCCGCAATTGTCCCTCCTCCATTCCCAAGGAATGACTTTGAGCTGAAGCCTGCCTACTTCGCTCTTGTTGGACAAAGGCCATTCCAGAACTTGCCAAATGAGAAGCCTCTAGACCACATATAGCACTTTGAGGACATAGTCACAAGCATCAAGGCTAATGGAGTCACTGAAGACTACCTCTACTGCAAGCTTTTCCCTTACTCTCTTGCTGGGGAAGCTTCTCATTGGCTAAGGCAGCTGAAACCAGGATCTCTGACAACCTGGCATGACATCAAGGTGGCATTCTTGAACTATTTCTATGATGATGCCATGTCTGATGAGCTGAGGATCAAGCTCTCCACCTTTAGACAAGGACCAACTGAATCTTACAAAGCTGCTTGGGTAAGATTCAAAGCATACCAGAGAGACTGTCCGCATCATGGGTTTTCAGAGGTGCAGTTGATTAGTATTTTCTTCAGTGGTATTGATTGGAGGTATCAGATGGCTTTGGATGCTGCTAGTGATGGGAACTTCAAGACAAGGTACCCAGATGATGCTGAGAAGTTGATAGAAAGGCTAGCATCAAGCAACAGTACCAAGAATGCAGACTTAGAGCGGAAAAGAGCACATGAGGGCAATGGTTCAAATCAGTTTGCTGCAGTGAATGCTAAGTTGGATACAGTGCATAATCTTCTTGTGGGAAAGAAGTCTGTCCATTTTGCTGAAGATGTTGAGACTTTTGAGCCAAAGCCAGAGATTACAGAAGATGTCAACTATGTGTATGGAGCTGGGTATCAAAATCAGAGATTTGGTCAGAAGAATTCCTTCACAGGAAATCCAAACAACAACTTCACTAGGAACTATGGTTCTTCTTCTTACCAACCCCTCCCTCCACCCAATTCAGAGAGCAAGATGGAATCAATGGTTGAACAGATTCTTCAAGGTCAACAGAAGTTAACAGTAGACTTCAATGGAAAGATTGATTCTGTTTACACTGAGCTGACTGGGAAATTTGAAGCTCTAAACACTCATGTCAAGAAGCTAGAGAATCAAGTAATTCAGACTGCTGGGTCTGTTAAAAGACAAAAGGAACTTCTTTCTAGAAGAACTGAGCACCCCAACCATGCTTGTAATGCGATTTTGTTGAAGGAAGTAGACGATGATACGGTAGTGGATGTTGCATCGACCGATGCAGCTGCAAAGCATCGATCGACGCAACCCTCAGTGGTCGTAGAAGAGTTGACTTTGCGAGATAGTATCGACCGATGCAATTCAAGTATCGACCAATGCAATGTCCAGGCCGAGAAGGAAGTTACGAAAGCTCCAATTCCAGTTGCTGTGAGAGTGTACAAGCCTAAAGTTTCTTTTCCCAAGCCTAGGAGATCCAAACAGGAGATTGAAGAAGCTAGATGCAAAGCTATGATGGACAAGGTAATGATTGAGATGCCTTTGATTAATGCTGTCAAGTTTTCTCCTGGTATTAAGAGATATGTGAAGAGGATGTCAGCTCAATTCTGTTGAAGCAGCCTCCACAGAGCAAGAAGGATAAGAAGCAGGAGGTGGTTGTCTCTAAGGAAGTAAGTGCAGTGATTCAGAGTAGGATTGCAGAGAAGTTACCAGATCCTGGAAGTTTTGTGTTAGATTGCTCTATCTCCACAGGAAGGTTTCCTCACTCTCTATGTGATCTTGGCTCTAGTATCAACTTGATGCCACATTCTGTTGCTGTGAGACTTGGGATGATAGATTTCAAGCCAACTAAGATCTCTCTTATCTTAGCTGATCGATCCAGAAGGATTCCTGAAGGTGTCTTAGAGGATATTCCAATCAAGATTGGAGATTGCATGATTCCCACTGACTTTGTGGTGCTGAAATATGACCAAGAGCCTAATGATCCTCTCATCTTAGGACGCTCTTTCTTGGCTACAGCTGGTGCTATCATTGATGTGAAGAAGGGACACATAGCCTTGAATGTGGATGATTTGGTTATGAACTTTGAGATGGACAAGCTGAGAAAGGCTCCCACTATTGATGGTCAGACATTTTCTGTGGAGATAGCTTGTGATGATAATCCGCTAATAGAGCTTCCNCTGCTTGGGTAAGATTCAAAGCATACCAGAGAGATTGTCCGCATCATGGTTTTCCAGAAGTGCAGTTGATTAGTATCTTCTTCAGTGGTATTGATTGGAGGTACCAGATGGCTTTGGACGTTGCTAGTGATGGGAACTTCAAGACAAGGTACCCAGATGATGCTGAGAAGTTGATAGAAAGGCTAGCATCCAGCAACAGTACCAAGAATGCAGACTTAAAGCGGAAAAGAGCACATGAGGGCAATGGTTCAAATCAGTTTGCTGCAGTGAATGCTAAGTTGGATACAGTGCATAATCTTCTTGTGGGAAAGAAGTCTGTCCATTTTGCTGAAGATGTTGAGACTTTTGAGCCAAAGCCAGAGATGACAGAAGATGTCAACTATGTGTATGGAGCTGGGTATCAAAATCATAGATTTGGTCAGAAGAATTCCTTCACAGGAAATCCAAGCAACAACTTCACAAGGAACTATGGATCTTCTTCTTACCAACCCCTCCCTCCATCCAATTCAGAGAGCAAGATGGAATCAATGGTTGAACAGATTCTTCAAGGTCAGCAGAAGTTAACAGTAGACTTCAATGGAAAGATTGATTCTGTTTACACTGAGCTGACTCGGAAGTTTGATGCATTGAATACTCATGTCAAGAAGCTGGAGAATCAAGTGATTCAGACTGCTGGGTCTGTTAAAAGACAAGGGGAACTTCTTTCTAAAAGAACTGAGAACCCCAACCATGCTTGTAATGCGATTTTGGTGAAGGAAGTAGACGATGATATGGTAGTGGATGTTGCATCGACCGATGCAGCTGCAAAGCATCGATCGACGCAACCCTCAGTGGTCGTAGAAGAGTTGACTTTGCGAGACA
>NC_025704.1:25832673-25835350 GCF_000633955.1 Camelina sativa | reverse complement strand
TCCTGAGGAAGGAGCACTGCTTACAAAGGATGTCAGCTCAATTCTGTTGAAGCAGCCTCCACAGAGCAAGAAGGATAAGAAGCAGGAGGTGGTTGTCTCTAAAGAAGTAAGTGCAGTGATTCAGAGTAGGATTGCAGAGAAGTTACCAGATCCTGGAAGTTTTGTGTTAGATTGCTCTATCTCCACAGGAAGGTTTCCTCACTCACTTTGTGATCTTGGTTCTAGTATTAACTTGATGCCCCATTCTGTTGCTGTGAGACTTGGGATGACAGATTTTAAGCCAACTAAAATCTCTCTTATCTTAGCTGATCGGTCCAGAAGGATTCCTGAAGGTGTCTTAGAGGATGTTCCAATCAAGATTGGAGATTGCATGATTCCCACTGACTTTGTGGTGTTGAAGTATGACAGAGAGCCTAGTGATCCTCTCATCTTAGGACGCTCTTTCTTGGCTACAGCTGGTGCAATCATTGATGTGAAGAAGGGACACATAGCTCTGAATGTAGATGATTTGGTTATGAACTTTGAGATGGACAAGCTGAGAAAGGCTCCCACTATTGATGGTCAGACATTTTCTGTGGAGATAGCTTGTGATGATAATCCGCTAATAGAGCTTCCTGGAGACATTACTGCTGGGTATGTCAAAGAGTTGGAGACTGTTGAGAAAGTGAGCAAGCAAGTTGTTATGCTTGAAGATTGGAGTGGGGATCATCTAATAAGTACTAGAGACCATGATGAGGTTCTGATGCATGACAAATCNGGTACCCAGATGATGCTGAGAAGTTGATAGAAAGGCTAGCATCCAGCAACAGTACCAAGAATGCAGACTTAANCGAGTTACAGGCCAAGCATCGATCGATGCAGCTGTTGCATCGATCGACACACCTTCAAGAATCGGCTCGGACTTGTCCAAAACAGAAGATTCTCGGGGTGATTCTTTAGCTGCAAGTCCTAGACCAGTTGTAAAGCTGAAATCTCACCATTCCACAGTCCAGAACCCACAGGTAAGGCCAATGTATGCATCTCCTTCTCCCAAACCTTCTCCTATCATCAATAAGAATTTGAAAGGAACAAAAACTGTTGTGCAATTAACCAAGCCACGAGATTATCGTAGAGCGCTTGTTTCTTCTGTTGATGATTTTGCAGGACATAAAAGAAAGCCACCCATACCTAAGTCCTGTTCTGGTCCTGTTCCTCACATCCTTGGCAGATCTCACGCACATACTGCCTACACACCACCTTGGATGAAGAGGACATTCTCTCGGAAGCATTCATTGCCATGTTCCGATCCACCGGATGCCTGAGATCCGACACAGTCAAGCTAATGACTGAAAACAAGCGCTTAGTGGGAGGCAACCCACTGGTAGGTTTTTCTTTTTTATTTTTCTTTTGATTTTCATTTATTTTTATTTTATTTGCCAATCTCTTACTTGATAGCACTGGGGACAGTGTTGTTTAAGTCTGGGGGAGGCAGTTACAAACTACATTTTTGTTTTTGAGAGTCAGAAAAAAAAATGGTTTTATTGAGTCAAAATTTTGTTGGGAACTATGATTTTTTTCTTTTTAGTGTATTGCCTTGGTTGATTAATGCTGCAGATTGAATCCACAAATCCGACTAATGAAAAATCCAATGGCTGACCAGTGAACCAGAGACATCCGAATATCCAACAGAATCCATAAAAGCTTGAGGTAATTTCTGTACTTTTCTTTTTACCTCATCAAGAGATTGATTTTCATAGAGCTTGACTCCTTGTTCATACCTGACAAGTAAGACTTCAGAAAGAAAATGGTACTCCTCTCCCTTATTCAGGTTAAGAAAAATCCTGAGAGCTTTGTTAAAAAAAAAAGAGAATAAAAGATGAGATGATTTTGATCAGTTTAGAGAGGTAGGTAAATTACCTGTGACCTCATGATTCTACTCTTGAGTCAAATGATCATACAAAGCTTGGAAGCGAGGGGTAGGTAAATTACCGATGACCCCATTATTTGCCTACAACTTTGAGAAAAAGAAAAGAAAAAAACAAAGCAAAGCTCTAAGGAATATTAAAAAGAATAAGTCTGGGGGAGAGAAAGAGTACCACATGTGTTTAAAAGATATGTCTTGCTTGTTATGGTATTGTACGTGAATGAGTCTAGAAGGTTCTTGATATTGATCAAATTGATGAGACTCACCGATGAAAGCTTAATGGAGGAAGTAGTGGAATTTGGTTTGAATTTGGGATGCTATGAAAGTCAACAGAGAAGTACATGGTGGTTCGATTTGGATTTATCTGCTAAGCATGTGGATTAAAGTTTGGATGATCATGGCATTACTTTGAAAAGAAAATGAGTTCCTGCGTTTTCAAACCTCTTTCACAGATGAAGTTTATGTTTTGCTTGAGGGCAAGCAAAGGCTAAGTCTGGGGGAGTTGATATATCATGGTTTTTAGGTGTTTTTAGCCATGATATAAGTCTTAATTATAGAGTCTTCTTGGTATTTTTAGAGTATTTTGAGTCTTTATAGGATTTAACTTGGATGGGAGCTTAATGGAGCTAAATATGAAGATTTGGAGCTTAATCAAGCATTGAGGCTGAGCTACGGAGCTGGGAGACTAAATCTAGAGAGTGCATCGATCGACACACTGATAGCATCGGTCGATGCACAACCAAAGTCAAAATAGGAAGTTTTCCTCACAAGTTT
>NC_025704.1:25801203-25832580 GCF_000633955.1 Camelina sativa | reverse complement strand
TGATATATCATGGTTTTTAGGTGTTTTTAGCCATGATATAAGTCTTAATTATAGAGTCTTCTTGGTATTTTTAGAGTCTTTTGAGTCTTTATAGGATTTAACATGGATGGGAGCTTAATGGAGCTAAATATGAAGATTTGGAGCTTAATCAAGCATTGAGGCTGAGCTACGAAGCTGGGAGACGAAATCTAGAGAGTGCATCGATCGACACACTGATAGCATCGGTCGATGCACAGCCAAAGTCAAAATCGGAAGTTTTCCTCACAAGTTTTGAAGATTTACAAAGCTGCCCCAAAGTTTTCCATATTTGCATCATTAGTCCCTGGCCGTGTTTTAGGAATATAAATAGGATTTTTAGGTCATTGTTTAGACCTAAGCTTTATTTTTTTCTGCAACTTTTGAGAGCAAAACCCTGAGAGATTTTTAGAGAGCTTTTGGAGAGAAGAATCAAGACTCCTTCAGAAAAGATTCAGAACTCCTTTATTTCTTCCTTTAATCTCTTAATGCAATTTATTCAGAAGATGTTTTGTGTTTCATTGATTATGTCTGAGTAGATTTGCTTGTTAGGTTTAGGGTTTCTCATTAGGGATTTCATGGATTATTAGATCTGTTAATTTAGGATTCATTATCTTTTATGATCTTCATCCTTGGTTGTTCTTCACAATAATTCTTGATTGATCACCTAGAATTATTATCTTAGGGAAATAAATTGATATGAGAATATAATTGATTTTCCTGATAAAACCATTTGATGAGCAAAATTATTTCTTGCAAAGAGATTTGATTTAATAATTTTGTGAACAATCTAAACTCGTTTTTAAGGCTGATTTATTACCTAGAATTTTGCAAAGAGATTTGGATTTTCTGGTTTTAAATTTAGATAATATTTGCAGTGAGAACTGATTTATTTTATAATTATGTTTAGAGTTCAAGAACGGTGTTTAATTGTTGAATCCTGCTTGCTTAATTAATTGATCTGATTTTCCATGATTTCCTGAGAATTTCCCTAAGCCTAGCGTTTATTCCATCTGAATTTACATCTCTTTTATTTTCTGTTCTATTTTGCATTGCTATTTAAATTAATATTTTAGTTTAGCATAATTGAAAGATTATTAAATCTATTGTGTGAATCTAGAGTTCTTGTGGATTTGATCCCTAAATACTACAATTGATCTCTTAATTTGAGAGAGTAGCTCAGGGTTAAATTTGAGCATATCACATATTTAAATATAATTAATAAACCCATAATTTTTATAACACATAATAACCAACGAAAATAAAATTTAATCATTATAAATAATTAACAACAGTGCAGTGACCTTAGTGTAGTGGCAGGAGGTAAGTCCAATTGTAGAAGGCACCATCACACCCGGGATCGAGTCCCGGTTCCTACGAATGTAGGAATTTGGCTAATGGGCTGGCCAGTTATGACCCAATGGTTGACAAAAAAACAAAAAATAATAATTAACAACAAAGAATTTTCATTATGCTTCAATTGAGACCGACCCCCTAAACGTCCATCCCGTCACTTCTCCTCGACGGATCACCACCTCCAGCCGTTTCTGCCACAACCAAACACTCCAAAACAGCCATCTAATGCCATACCAACACAAAGACACATTTACAAGACAAGACAAATCAATCATACAATCACAAAACAAATAAACAGATATCTCAACACGTAGAAGCCATGTTTATGCACGCACCACTAAGAAAAGGAGATTTTGAACAAGAACAATAAGAACAAGCTCCACAACAACCTCCTAAAGTCGCACACGCTGAGACTTCTTTCCCCATGAACATATCTCACCAAAACAGCCATAGAAACCTTCTCTTTTGTTCCCAGAAACACATGAATTTTCTCTCTTCTTTTTCACAAAGCTACAAAAAAGTGATTAGAAACCCTAAGAACCTCGAGTTTCCTTTTAGAACGAGCCTTACGGTTTTCTTCTTAACCCGAACCAAAATAAATGATTTAAAACTCAATCGGGTACCAAAGTGTTGATTGACACCCACTCCGAAACCATCCTTTTGGTTTGCGGGAGTTACGAGTGACAATGGCGCCATACAACTTACCTCTAGATCTGTGCATGAAAAGTGAGTATTTATTTCTGAAATGACCCGACCCATTTTTTTCTGTTTTAATACAATATTAAACTAGTGATCCCATACTCACTAACATCCTAACCCTAATCAACGTAACAGCGAAAATAATCAACAACATTATACCAAAAACTCCAATAGAATTAATAGCCAATAACCAATGAATTTAATAACCAATAACGTGCAAAGTCATAAAGCAATGAAACAGCAACCTAAACAACCGTTCTAGACAACTACATTCCATTCTAGCAACCTAAAAACAACATAGAACAAAAAACCGAGCCTCTAGAACATCCTCCTCTTTATTGTCTTGATTCAACGATCAAACTTTGCCTTTAACTGCACCACAACACAAATGAGATGCATGAGTATTATAATAAATACTCTGTGAGGCGATCCTCCTATCTACTGGGCTATACACACAAGCAAAAAGACAAGCACAATTAAATACTCAAAGAAACAAGCAAACCAGAAAACTCTGAACACACACGTCGTGTGACACTCCAGCTATAGGGACATGCAGAGAGGTTTAAAATAATTGATTTGACCACCTATGTCATCAAAGTGTACTTATCTTTTCGGTCAAGGATCCTAAGAGAACTCCACAGTTAAGCGTGCTTATGCTAGAGTAGTCTCAGGATCGGTGACCATCCGGGAAGTAACTGTCGTAACTGTGCGAGTGAGGAAAAAACACAGGGAAATATCAGGTGGTGATTTGTAAGGACGGTAACAAGTCTTTCATGCCTCCTGGATGTAGCAAACCGACCATCGGATATGGATGGGCTCACGGGCCTAGTGAGAAGACGTGAGTCCCATTAAGGAAGGTGGGCCCATGGACTAGGAGTGGACATAGGGCCCACTGAGAGGTGGCAGTCGGGGAGTTACAAGTGGTATCAGAGCTGAACCCACACGAGCGTGGAGTCGAGCGCACTCACACCGTCAGGGGTAAAGGTTGCAAAGAGGACGTTGCGATCTGTTAGTGGGGGGCGGGGTAATTGTGACACCCCAGCTTCAGGGACATGCAGAGAGGTTTAGAAGAATTGATTTGGCCACCTATGTCACCAAAGTATACTTATATTTTCGGTCAAGGGTCCTGAGAGAACTCCACAGTTAAGCGTGCTTATGCTAGAGTAGTCTCAAGATGAGTGATCTTCCGGGAAGGGACTGTCGAAATTGTGCGAGTGAGGATAAAACATAGGAAAATATCATGTGGTGATTTGTAGGAACGGTAACAAGTCTTTCAAGTCTCCTGGACGTAGCAAATCGACCCTCGGATATAGATGGACTCACGGGCCTAGTGAGAGGACATGAAGCCCATTAAGGAAAGTGGGACCATGGACTAGGAGTGGACATGGGGTGGCGGTCGGGGAGTTACACGTCGGCTCTGCGCACTTGCGTCGACCGAATCCTTGCATCGACCGATGCAACATCTTTGCATCAACGGACGCACTCCTTGCATTGACTAATGCAACATCTTTTCATCAACCAACGCACACCTTGCATCGATCGATGCAATCCTCCAAATCCCTAATAAAATCGAACAATGCACTCCTTTCATCGATCGATGCAGACGCGCGATGCAATGCCACTCTCGATCTCCTCCATCTCCTCTCGGCTCCAAGATGCCGAAACCGACTCCAAATGCCACATAATCTCACAAAAACATCCACATCAGAGCACATAAGCAAAAAACACCCTAAAACACAATCAAACATCTAATCGCTTTGATCATCCATAGTCACGCACTCACCTTTCAGAATGACGAATCTGACTCTAAAATACACAAAATAGCCTCTTAGCAAGCTCCTCTCACGTCCTTAGCCTCAGCTCTCCACTCACAGGGACATATCTCTCCAAAAACGGTTTAGAACTCACCAAAAACACTCTCAGGAACCTTTAGAAGTTTATCTCTCTTTCTTTTTCTCTTAGGAACAACAAAAGTGGCTAAACCTCTCTAAAACGTTGAGCATTCACATTTTATATTCGTCCTTAGGGTTACCAAACCCAAAAACGCAACAAAACGAGCGTTTAACTTAAGTCATCCTGAAAAACGAACCTTGCGTCGATTGATGCACATCCCAAATCAGAATTTTGGTCCGCGAGCGTTACAAGTGGTATCAGAGCCAAACTTAGATGTGTGTGAAGTCGAGTGGGCTCACACTGTCGGGGGTGATTGTAACGCCCCCGAACCGTACTAGGACCACCCAGGCCTTCGGACGGCACCAGGACGCCACTTTGGAAACGTTCACCGACGATCTGGCCGAGTACAAGAACGGATCAAGACCCTTTGGCCAGTCCATCGGTGAGGTTCCCGACCACACGACACGTCTTTCAGGCTTTGCAACCCTACAGACACGCCGTGTGTTGAGCCGACTCGGACAAAGTCTATATCAGTACAACTCGCTCGAATAAAAGGAAGCCGATTTCATTAACACTTAAAAAGAGTTTTACTTTAAACGATTTCACAAAAGACTAACACGGCTTAACGCCAAAGTTTGGTACGCGATAAAACATACTTTTAATATTTACAATAGACACCAAAATAAATCTACTCCGAAGTCCTATCGTTCACCACGCCCTCTAGTTCCCTCTAGGGTTACCTGCAGAATAACAATATTATCATAAGTAATCTACGATTACTTAGTGTGCTCAGGGTTCCTGCAAAGAAATTAAACCCCAAATCCCCAAAACCCCATTAACAAACAACATGCAGGTGCAATCAATCAACATGCAAGCGATTATAAATAACAAGCAAGCATAAGATAAACGATTAACAAGCAAGCACACAGAATAACAAGCAATCAGAGATAACATGCGGAAGCTGATAAGCTAAGCAAAGATTATTCTACAAACAAAAGCACTACATGCAATAACATATGACTACATGCAAGCATACACAAAACATGCAACAATTTAAACTTGAAATAAAACGATAGTTTTATCAAGTTCTAGTTTATTGGGCCCGGTATGCATCCTTTCCCTACACCCCTCACCGATCCCCGAGTCACAACCACAAAGGCATGCGATTGGATCTCTTTTAAAACCACACCGTCGTGTAGATAGCTTCGGCCAGGGTAGCGAGCCTAGTAACCTCCGAGCTCTTCGTAGCCAACCCTACTCACACACGAACATGGGTTGCATGTCGCGGCTGTATGTGGTACGGAATGGGAAAGATGACAATACCAAGTTATAATACGCATAGCCAGAATTTCTCGCGGACTAATACACATTATAACCTCACCGAAAATTTATACTTGAGTTTATATGGTTTTTAAGCTCATAAGTTTTCAAGTATTTTAATTAGTTATCACCCTTGTCGCTAGATATTTCGAACTAGTAACTGGTGTAACCTCACCTCGCATGCAACTTAACAAGAAAACGTAAAAGAATTAAAGTAAATGCATCTATATGATTTATGCAAACCGCGCACTAGATGGACAAATTTAATTCTCCATCTAAGCCGATGAAATATGTGCCTGAACTCACAGTAAACCATCGATGATTGGTCCCTTTGATGAAGCTCCAGTCGCGGCACTTTTGGATCTCTCCTTTGGTTGGAATCGAGTTCCTTCTCGATTCAACCTTGGTCAGTAGTCGATAGCCTTAGTCTTGCGTCTTCACTTCTTTCTTCTCTTCGCTCGCGCAGCACTTCGCTTCTTCTTCTCTTCTTTCGCTCTCTTTTTCTCTCTTAAACTTTCTCTCCTTAACCCCTTATCCTTTTGCGAAAATGAGAAAGCTGAGAGTTGTATTTATAGAGAAGCTGGGCGGTGGCACTCGCCAATAGATGTTGAGCGAGTGGTCCTTTATTTGCCACAAAATTTTGTAAGGCATAGGCGCTCATGACTTGGCTCAATGTTGTCCACTTCTTTCCTCTTGAATCACTTGGCAACAATTAGTGAGACTTGGCTTGATTTGCTCCACTCTTCTTCTTTGGTGTAGAATGGCATGACTTGGCCTCCTTAAACACCACTTCTTCCTTAGGATTTCTTTGGTGAAAAATTGCATGACTTGGCCACCTTAATCTCCACTTCTTAATTTCCACTAAGCTTCTTTGATTAAAATAATCTCCACTAACTTTTTCTGATTAAAATAATACTCCACTAAAAAATATTTAATCTTTAACTTTGGGAAATTAATCCTTGATTAATTCCTTGATGAGAAAAAGTTTTTATCTCCCAAATTTGCTTGTTGGGTCGATCTGCGGTCTTTGGTCATTCGCGGTTCGTCAGTCGGACATCATCGGGCATTGGTCGATCCTTCGATCGATCGGTCGATGCGATACGGCCATTGCGGTCATTGGTCGATCGAATGAAATTTCCTGGGACCTTTCTTCATTAAACTTCCTTCTTTTCTTGTTAGCTTCTCTTTCTCACCTTTTGGCCTTGAGATTTCATTTTGTAATTTACCTCATGGTGAAGGTCATTACATTCTCCCCCCCTTAATAGAATTCGTCCCGAATTCCATAGGGTTCCGATGGTCCTGCCTCATCTTCTTCTGCAAACAGTTGAGGGTACTTGGCCCTAATTCTATCCTCGTCTTCCCAAGTAGTGACCTTACGGTTCTGCTTTCCCCAAAATACTTGGATTTGAGGGATACTCCTGTTCTTCAACTTCCGAGTCCTCCTTTGCCCTATTCCAAATGGTCCTTCGGGGTATGTGAGAATGGGCTCCAACTCCTCGATAGGCTCTGGCACAATCATGTTAGGGTCTAGTACATGCTTCCGGAGTTGTGAAACATGGAAGACTTTATGCAATCGCATAACTTCGGGCATAGATAGCCGGTAGGCTACTTCTACTACTCTTTGCTCGATCCGGTATGGTCCGATGAACCTTACTGCGAGCTTTCCCACCTTACCAAAACGATCCTTTCCTTTTTGTGGTGCAACCTTCAAATATACCATGTCTCCAACTTCAAATTCTACTTCTCGTCTTTTACGATCTGCGTACTTCTTCTGGCGGTCCTGTGCCTTCCTCATACTCTCCTGTATGAACTTGATCTTCTCCGTCGTCTCATCAATCAGTTTGTGATTGAAACTTGTCCGCTCTCCAACTTCTGTCCAACATAAAGGCGTTCGGCACGGCCTTCCATACATTGCTTCAAATGGCGACATGCCAAAGCTTGAGTGATAACTATTGTTATACGCAAACTCGATTAATGGCAAATTCTTCTCCCAATCTGATGACCATTCCAAAGCACATAGTCGGATCATGTCCTCAATGGTTTGGATAGTCCTCTCCGTCTGTCCGTCTGTCTCCGGGTGAAATGAGGTGCTCATATGAACATCTGTTCCCAACGCCCTGTGCAAATCTTGCCAAAATATTGATGCGAACTTGGGGTCACGATCAGAAACGATATTTGCGGGCACTCCATGAGGCTTCAAAATTTCATCTATATACTTGTCCGCTAAAACTGGCGCTTGATCTGTACTCCTTACTGGTACCAAATGGGCTACCTTGGTTAAACGGTCAACCACTACCCATACTGCATCGTTGATTCTCCCTTTCCGTATGGGTAAACCGGTAATGAAATCCATCGAGATAGAGTCCCATTTCCAAGTTGGTATGGGCAAGTTGCGTAATAACCCTGCTGGCACTTGATGCTCTACCTTGATTCTCTGACATGAGTCGCATTGACTTACCCATTTCGCCACTGCTCTCTTCAATCCAGGCCAATGGTAGTATCTTCGAACGTCCTTGTACATCTTGGTGCTTCCCGGGTGTATACTCAATGCTGAGCTGTGGGCTGCTCTCAATATCTCTTCTCGTAATCCGCTCCGGTCTGGTACAGTTACTCTTCCGTTGAGAAGTAGGGTGTCATCATCAGCTAGATGATAACCACTTGCATTTGGTCCTTCTGAACTCTTCAACTCTTCGATAATCCTCTTGAGGTTTTCGTCCTGGTGCTGCTCTTCATGAATTCGATGTAACAGGCTCGCTTGAGTTACGGCTTGTAAACCCAACGGCTCACTAGACTCTCCTTCTAAGGCTAAAAGCCTTACCTTCTTCAATTCTTCGGCTAAAGACTCCACATCTCTCGGCATCAACTTGTGCTTTTCTTCGGCTTAGCGCATCTGCTACGACATTCGCTTTGCCCGGGTGATACTGAATCTTCAACATAATCGGCGATGAATTCCATCCATCTCCTCTGACACAGGTTAAGATCTGGCTGCGTGAACAAGTACTTAAGACTTTGATGATCCCTAAATACCTGAACCGCTTCTCCATACAAATACGATATCCATATCCTTAACGCAAAAACTACGGCTGCCATCTCCAAGTCATGTGTGGGGTAGTTCTCCTCGTGCTTCCTTAACTGTCTAGAGGCATAAGCAATCACCCTATCTCCTTGCATCAAAACACATCCAACTCCAACTCTTGATGCGTCTGTAAACACAGAATACGGTTGATTTAGCTCGGGTAGGGCTAACAGTGGTGCTGTCGTTAGTGCTCCCTTTAACTTCCTGAAAGCTTCCTCCACGTCTTCACTCCATCTAAATGGCACTCCTTTCCCAGTAAGTCGTGTTAAAGGCTTCGCAATAGTTGAGAATCCCTTCACGAACTTTCGATAATAGCCTGCAAGGCCTAAGAAACTTCTGACTTCAGATACTGAGGTTGGCTTTGGCCATTCCTGTATTGCGGCGATCTTCTCTGGGTCGGCGGACACACCTTGCTCCGAAACTCGGTGCCCTAGAAACCCAATCTCCCTCTGCCAAAACTTGCACTTGCTGAACTTGGCGAACAGCTTCATCTCCCTTAGCCTTTCTAACACCTTCCTCAAATGCTCCGCGTGTTCTTCCGCACTACTTGAATATATGAGGATGTCGTCAATGAATATTATCACGAATCGATCTAGGTAGTCGTGAAAAACTTCATTCATCAATCGCATGAATGCCGCCGGTGCATTGGTAAGTCCAAACGGCATAACCACAAACTCGTACTGGCCATATCTTGTTTGAAACGCCGTCTTCATCACGTCTTGTTCTGCAATCGAGATTTGATGATAGCCGGAGGCTAAATCAATCTTCGAAAACCAACTTGCTCCTCTGAGTTGATCTAACAGTTCATCAATCCTTGGCAACGGGTACTTGTCCTTGATGGTTATGTTATTGATTGCTCGGTAATCAATACAGAAGCGCATGCTTCCGTCCTTTTTCTTGACAAAAAGCACTGGGGCTCCCCATGGCGATGAACTTGGTCGTATAAAACCCTTCTCCAACAAGTCCTCTACCTGAGTCTTGAGTTCAGCCAACTCGGTTGGTGCCATGCGATACGGTGCCTTAGCAATTGGGGTAGCTCCGGGCTCCAAATTTATGGTAAAAGGATGGCTCCTTGGTGGAGGCAATCCTTCCAACGGTTTAAACACGTCTTCAAAGTCTTTGACTACGGTAATATCCTCAACTTCCATTCGTTCTCTGTCATCTCCTCCCAAGGCGGTCAGAGTGACTAGATAAACCTCATCCTCTTCAACTGATCTTCCAATTCTTGCTGCCGATGCGAAGTATGCTGTTTTACTTGGGCTGATCCCATTGAAAACCAGAGGGGTCCTTCCTCCGTTTTCAAATATAATTCTGCTCCTGCTGCAGTCTATATGGGCTTGGTGTTCCGATAACCAATCCATTCCCAGAATAGCATCGAATTTATCCAGTGGCATCACTAGAGGATTTACCGGGAGATTCGTTTCTTGCAAGACTATCGACAGTTCCTTGATCCATCTTCTTGTCTTTAAAGGCGGTTGATTGCCAGCAGTGTAAACATTGATGTTCACTTCTTCCTCTTCACACAAGTCTCCGAACTTAACAGCCACTTCGAGAGTCACAAAACTATTGGACGCTCCCGAATCGAACAGTACATGTGTGGGGTTACCACCAACAAGTAATGTTCCTAAACGCAAAGCAAATATAACACAATGCAATGCTAAACTAATCACACAAACACACAAACACACAATCAATCACAAGAGAGTTAGAACCCAATCAAACCTGTTATAGGGCCCTTCGCGGCCTACTGAGGTTTAGGTGGCTCTATTCCTAAAGCAAAAACATTTGCCGGGGTTGCTTGCTTCTTCGCTGGGGGTTCCTTCACTTGGTTCGCTGTCTGGGCACGGTTCGCAGTTTGGGCGTTCGGTTTGGCCGGCTTTGACGGACAGGAATTCGCGTAGTGACCTAACTCGCCACAGTAAAAACATGTGACGGTTGTCAGGTTGGTGCTCTTCGTTTCTTCAACGGTTGGGCAAGCTCAAGCAAAATACCCTACTTGTCCACACACATAGCATCCTCGCGGATCCATGTTGCTCACATTTCGACCTCCTTGATTGACATTCATCTTAACTTTACCGCGGCCTGCGCCCCAATTTCGTTCTGCCACCTGGTTCACCTTCCGGGTGTTCACGATCTTAATCTGCTGGACTGGTTCCTTCTTTTTCTCCTTGGCCGAAATCTCATTCTCGGTCTCAGTGGCTTCCTCAACACTTACTGCTCTCTCTTCTACTTCCGCGACACTCCGGTATGTCACAGCGTGCAACCTCCCCTTTATGTCCGGCCTGAGTCCGTGAAAGAATCTCCGGGCCATGGCTAACTTGTCGTCATTTCCTTGGTACAAATACCTCCGAAGTCTTGTAAAGACTCTTCCGTAAGCTCGAACGGTCATCTCACCTTGTTCTAGTTGCAGGAACTGATTCTACAGTCGTTCACGTGACTCTGGTGGGAAGTATTTTAGCTCAAACTCCTTCTTAAAGATCTCCCACGTTATAGTTTGGAATCGATAACGAGGAACTACGGTATCCCACCATGCACGAGCATCTTCTTCTAAGAAATTGACTGCAACTCGTCTCCTATACTCCTCTGGGCAACTTGTCATTTCGAAATTATTCTCCAATTCTTTTATCCATGCGTCTGCTAACACAATGTTCGGGTATCCTTTGAACTTGCGAAATCCTAAGTTCCGCAATAACATTTCTAGCTTTAAAAATTGGTCGGATGGATCTTCTGCTGCACGATTTGGTTGGTTCTGCTGCTGCTGCTGAATCATGTGACTCAAGAGGTCTTGAATCATCTTAAGTGTCTGCTGGGTCTCTGGTACATTCGGCTCACTTGGTCCTTCTCCATGCGCGTGGTCTCCCCTCGGCATGTTCTGATTTGGATAGGTAGCGAACGGTCTAAGTGGTGAAAATCCTGGCGGGTACATTCCTTCCGGTGTACTAAATCGAGTCGAACTCGATAGTGTGTATCTTGGCGTCGTGCCAGGTACATTCCAATCAGGCATATACATATTCGGGTCGAATATGCCTGGAAACGATTCCACTCCTTGTGCATCTCCGAAATGCGAACCCCATTCCTCCGGACCAAACTGTTGACTTGAACCCCTCCCTGTGTCCGGCGAACGATGCGTTGACCTTGTCCTTTCGGATCCTTGACGAGACATCTGCATCCACGATCAACAAAGGGTTTACTTAATCCCATCTAACCCTAAGTGATGAATGATCCGGATTATCCTAAGTGTCTATTGCGACCATTTGACTCGATAAATCATTTGAAAACGCGAGTCCTATATAGCATCATAACCATGCTCTGTTACCACCGTTGTAACGCCCCCGAACTGTACTAGGACCACCCAGGCCTTCGGACAGCACCGGGACGCCACTTTGGAAACGTTCACCGACGATCCGGCCGAGTACAAGAACGGATCAAGACCCTTTGGCCAGTCCATCGGTGAGGTTCCCGACCACACGACACGTCTTTCAGGCTTTGCAACCCTACAGACACGCCGTGTGTTGAGCCGACTCGGACAAAGTCTATATCAGTACAACTCGCTCGAATAAAAGGAAGCCGATTTCATTAACACTTAAAAAGAGTTTTACTTTAAACGATTTCACAAAAGACTAACACGGCTTAATGCCAAAGTTTGGTACGCAATAAAACATACTTTTAATTTTTACAATAGACACCAAAATAAATCTACTCCGGAGTCCTATCGTTCACCATGCCCTCTAGTTCCCTCTAGGGTTACCTGCAGAATAACAATATTATCATAAGTAATCTAAGATTACTTAGTGAGCTCAGGGTTCCTGCAAAGAAATTAAACCCCAAATCCCCAAAACCCCATTAACAAACAACATGCAGGTGCAATCAATCAACATGCAAGCGATTATAAATAACAAGCAAGCATAAGATAAACGATTAATAAGCAAGCACACAGAATAACAAGCAATCAGAGATAACATGCGGAAGCTGATAAGCTAAGCAAAGATTATTCTACAAACAAAAGCACTACATGCAATAACATATGACTACATGCAAGCATACACAAAACATGGAACAATTTAAACTTCAAATAAAACGATAGTTTTATCAAGTTCTAGTTTATTGGGCCCGGTATGCATCCTTTCCCTACACCCCTCACCGATCCCCGAGTCACAACCACAAAGGCATGCGATTGGATCTCTTTTAAAACCACACCGTCCTGTAGACAGCTTCGGCCAGGGTAGCGAGCCCAGTAACCTCCGAGCTCTTCGTAGCCAACCCTACTCACACACGAACATGGGTTGCATGTCGCGGCTGTATGTGGTACGGAATGGGAAAGATGACAATACCAAGTTATAATACGCATAGCCGGAATTTCTCGTGGACTAATACACATTATAACCTCACCAAAAATTTATACTTGAGTTTATATGGTTTTTAAGCTCATAAGTTTTCAAGTATTTTAATTAGTTATCACCCTTGTCGCTAGATCACTTCGAACTAGTAACCAGTGTAACCTCACCTCGCATGCAACTTAACAAGAAAACGTAAAAGAATTAAAGTAAATGCATCTATATGATTTATGCAAACCGCGCACTAGATGGACAAATTTAATTCTCCATCTAAGCCGATGAAATATGTGCCTGAACTCACAGTAAACCATCGATGATTGGTCCCTTTGATGAAGCTCCAGTCGCGGCACTTTTGGATCTCTCCTTTGGTTGGGATCGAGTTCCTTCTCGATTCAACCTTGGTCAGTAGTCGATAGCCTTAGTCTTGCGTCTTCACTTCTTTCTTCTCTTCGCTCGCGCAGCACTTCGCTTCTTCTTCTCTTCTTTCGCTCTCTTTTTCTCTCTTAAACTTTCTCTCCTTAACCCCTTATCCTTTTGCGAAAATGAGAAAGCTGAGAGTTGTATTTATAGAGAAGCTGGGCGGTGGCACTCGCCAATAGATGTTGAGCGAGTGGTCCTTTATTTGCCACAAAATTTTGTAAGGCATAGGCGCTCATGACTTGGCTCAATGTTGTCCACTTCTTTCCTCTTGAATCACTTGGCAACAATTAGTGAGACTTGGCTTGATTTGCTCCACTCTTCTTCTTTGGTGTAGAATGGCATGACTTGGCCTCCTTAAACACCACTTCTTCCTTAGGATTTCTTTGGTGAAAAATTGCATGACTTGGCCACCTTAATCTCCACTTCTTAATTTCCACTAAGCTTCTTTGATTAAAATAATCTCCACTAACTTTTTCTGATTAAAATAATCCTCCACTAAGAATTATTTAATCTTTAACTTTGGGAAATTAATCCTTGATTAATTCCTTGATGAGAAAAAGTTTTTATCTCCCAAATTTGCTTGTTGGGTCGATCCGCGGTCTTTGGTCGTTCGCGGTTCGTTAGTCGGACATCATCGGGCATTGGTCGATCCTTCGGTCGATCTGTCGATGCGATACGGCCATTGCGGTCATTGGTCGATCGGATGAAATTTCCTCGGACCTTTCTTCATTAAACTTCCTTCTTTTCTTGTTAGCTTCTCTTTCTCACCTTTTGGCCTTGAGATTTCATTTTGTAATTTATCTCATGGTGAGGGTCATTACAGTGATGGTCTTGAAACGCAACGAGGACGTTGCGATTTGTTAGTGGGGGTGAATTATTATACCCCAGACTTGCTGAGAGGTTTAAAAGAATTGATTTGGTCACCTATGTCATGAAAGTGCACTTATCATTTTGGTCAAGGGTCTTGAGAGAACTACAGAGTTAAGTGTGCTTGAGCTGGAGTAGTTTTAGAATGGGTGAAATTTTGGAAAGTGATTGTCGGTACTATGCGAGTGAGGACAAAACATGGGGAAAGATCATGTGGTGATTTATAGGGACGGTAAACAAGTCTTTCAAGCCTCCCAAACGTAGTAAACCGGACGTCGGATATTGAGAGGCTCACGAGTCTAGTGAAAGGACGTGAGGCCCATTAAAAAAGGTGAGTCCATGGACTGGGAGTGGACACGGAGCTCATTGAGAGGTTGGCTGTCGCGGTGATACAGTTTCTTACGATTTTAAAATTTGGGACCAAATTATAGTTTTTATGTTTTTCTCCAACCACTAACTGAAGAGGTAAAAGAGTTATGGATCAATGAAGTTGAGCCCTATGACGTACCAGTAAATCACAAATTCAGCCTTCAAGATGTTATCTCGTGGACTACAAGCAATTTTCTGGCATATGGTAAGTTTTATTGCTAGCTGGTAGAAAGACATGTTGGTTTGAGTAGGGCATTCTTTATGGAGAAAAAAATTTCTGAAAGGAAAAGCACGCAGTGAAGAAGTACTCACCTTAATCTTTGACTGGTGAACAAGTTCTATATGAACGGATACGACATGTTGAACCATCTAAAACTTTTGATGTTAGTAATAATTGTCATTAGGTTAAGGTTGACGGCTAAAGGTCACCGACAAATGGCATAATTGGTACAAAAAAATATATTTTTGGGAACTATCTTATTGGAAGAATCTTACGCTACGACACAATATTGACTAAATATTTATGAAGATGAATTTTTTGGACAACATCATGTGTACTGTTATGAATGTCAAAGAAAAATCAAAAGACACACTAAAGTCAAGAATCGATATTACAAGGTTTTGTGATTGGTTTAATTTGCATGTATTCGGTAGTTTGTACTAGGGACATATATAGGGACATATGTGTAAGATAAACCTCGAACTAGAGAAGAAGTGGCTTCTAAAAAAGTCCTTCAATCTTGATATGTATTTACTTTATAGTTGTACTTGTGGTATTCATTTCCAGCCTAGAGAAGAAGAGGCTTCTCTCCTTTTCCATCAGCTGCAATTTGCTAAATGATGCATTCGATATATGCTAACTTGAAACTGAAGTTTTTTGTTTTCTGGCAACTACAATATTTTGTATGTTAGAAGAATTGATCATCAATCAAACTCGCTTTATAATTTATTTACTGTTCATAGCCAATAATACTAACAACCATTATAGAACAAAATAAAAAAGATAGTCACATTAAAGGAATACCACTTATTTTCATTTTATCCTAAACTTTTTTCATTTTCAATGAAATATCTACAATTTATCAGTAAAAGGAAGACCACTTATAAGACAAACTTTATAATAGCGTTGGAAAGAAAGAGAGAGAAGAGATATGCACATGGAAGAGGAAGGGAGAATGAAGAATGAGGAGGAGGAGCCACTCAGCCCGATGGCGCGTCTATTCCAATCGCCAGACACAGGCATGTGTAACATCATCAACATTGGGTTCAAAAGCAAAATGAACCCCGATGTTGTTCTTCATGCTTTGAGGCACAATGTCTACAAGCATCCTCGTTTCTGCAGCAAACTGGTACCCACTAAAACACATATATATGCCAAACTTCCTTATACATAAGTTTTTTTTTTGCCAACTCTTTATACATAAAACATAATTATGTTCGATTACTTGTAAGTGATGCATTCGAACATGACCATATTTTGATTTTCAAGAGTTTATATTTTAGATATCGATATAAATTGATTTTATTTTTTTAAGAAAAATAATTCGAACATGACCTGCAGATTTACAATTTTAGTTTTTCTTGAACTTATTCTTTAAATATAGATGCTAAATTGATTAAAAATATATATGTGATATTTATTTTATTGATCTCCATGTAATTTGAATCGACGTACGGCCATATTTTTTTTGGGAATATATAAATTTTGTATAAATCCTATCTTAACACATGTCGTTTGGTCTCCATCTGTGTCTTATCTTAATAGTCTGAAAATGGTGCAAAATGGATCGAGACCGACGTCAACGTAGAAGATCATGTAATTGTACCGTCCATAGATCCAGAAGAGATATGTGATGGTGGACAAAGCTACGTCGATGACTATATCTCACGTCTCACAATGATTCCTCTAGATAGATCACGGCCTTTGTGGGACATTCACATCCTTAACGTCAAAACCTTGGATGCTAAAGCAGTTGGTATAATAAGATTTAACCATGCGTTGGGAGATGGAATGTCCTTCTTTTCCCTCGTGCTCGCATGTACCCACAAAACATCAAATCCAGACATGTTGCCTACTGCTATTCCTTCTGTGAAACGGCGAAGCACTGTGTCGCATAGACTTAAAAAAAATGACTGGTTCTTACGGGCAATATTCACCATTGGTTCTACATTGAGACTGATATGGAATACAATCGTAGATATGTTCTTGCTATTTGCGACAATGTTTTTTTTGAAGGATACAGAAACGCCACTGAAAGGCCGTGCGAATGTCAGGAGCAATCCAAAGAGATGTTATCACCGAAATATCTCTCTCGATGACATTAAACTTATCAAAAATGCTATGAACATGGTACGTTGTGATTTATGTTCATAACTCATTTGAGAGGATTTTTCTTACGTAACTTTCTAATGGATATCTGTGCTTTCTATATATTGCATATGCTGTTATTAGACCATCAATGATGTTCTACTCGGAATTACACAAGCTGCTCTTTCTAGCTATATTAACCGACAATATGGTAAACATTAAATTAAGTATAGATGATGTATTATTAAAAGTTCTAGTGATTAAATTACAACGGTTAATAACATAACCTGCAGAAATTGATTCTAATATAATGAACGAAGCTGCTTATATGATCTATAAATTAATGTTTCACCCGCATGTCTTTTTCTTGAAGAACAACAAGACAAGAATAATGAGGAGGATGGCGCATTATTGACTTCATATCCGAACAGTCTTCCAGATGGAATACGATTCCGTGCAGGTTGTACAGTAAATCTAAGGCCGGACATCGGGTTCANAAAATTTATACTTGAGTTTATATGGTTTTTAAGCTCATAAGTTTTCAAGTATTTTAATTAGTTATCACCCTTGTCGCTAGATATTTCGAACTAGTAACTGGTGTAACCTCACCTCGCATGCAACTTAACAAGAAAACGTAAAAGAATTAAAGTAAATGCATCTATATGATTTATGCAAACCGCGCACTAGATGGACAAATTTAATTCTCCATCTAAGCCGATGAAATATGTGCCTGAACTCACAGTAAACCATCGATGATTGGTCCCTTTGATGAAGCTCCAGTCGCGGCACTTTTGGATCTCTCCTTTGGTTGGGATCGAGTTCCTTCTCGATTCAACCTTGGTCAGTAGTCGATAGCCTTAGTCTTGCGTCTTCACTTCTTTCTTCTCTTCGCTCGCGCAGCACTTCGCTTCTTCTTCTCTTCTTTCGCTCTCTTTTTCTCTCTTAAACTTTCTCTCCTTAACCCCTTATCCTTTTGCGAAAATGAGAAAGCTGAGAGTTGTATTTATAGAGAAGCTGGGCGGTGGCACTCGCCAATAGATGTTGAGCGAGTGGTCCTTTATTTGCCACAAAATTTTGTAAGGCATAGGCGCTCATGACTTGGCTCAATGTTGTCCACTTCTTTCCTCTTGAATCACTTGGCAACAATTAGTGAGACTTGGCTTGATTTGCTCCACTCTTCTTCTTTGGTGTAGAATGGCATGACTTGGCCTCCTTAAACACCACTTCTTCCTTAGGATTTCTTTGGTGAAAAATTGCATGACTTGGCCACCTTAATCTCCACTTCTTAATTTCCACTAAGCTTCTTTGATTAAAATAATCTCCACTAACTTTTTCTGATTAAAATAATCCTCCACTAAGAATTATTTAATCTTTAACTTTGGGAAATTAATCCTTGATTAATTCCTTGATGAGAAAAAGTTTTTATCTCCCAAATTTGCTTGTTGGGTCGATCCGCGGTCTTTGGTCGTTCGCGGTTCGTTAGTCGGACATCATCGGGCATTGGTCGATCCTTCGGTCGATCTGTCGATGCGATACGGCCATTGCGGTCATTGGTCGATCGGATGAAATTTCCTCGGACCTTTCTTCATTAAACTTCCTTCTTTTCTTGTTAGCTTCTCTTTCTCACCTTTTGGCCTTGAGATTTCATTTTGTAATTTATCTCATGGTGAGGGTCATTACAGTGATGGTCTTGAAACGCAACGAGGACGTTGCGATTTGTTAGTGGGGGTGAATTATTATACCCCAGACTTGCTGAGAGGTTTAAAAGAATTGATTTGGTCACCTATGTCATGAAAGTGCACTTATCATTTTGGTCAAGGGTCTTGAGAGAACTACAGAGTTAAGTGTGCTTGAGCTGGAGTAGTTTTAGAATGGGTGAAATTTTGGAAAGTGATTGTCGGTACTATGCGAGTGAGGACAAAACATGGGGAAAGATCATGTGGTGATTTATAGGGACGGTAAACAAGTCTTTCAAGCCTCCCAAACGTAGTAAACCGGACGTCGGATATTGAGAGGCTCACGAGTCTAGTGAAAGGACGTGAGGCCCATTAAAAAAGGTGAGTCCATGGACTGGGAGTGGACACGGAGCTCATTGAGAGGTTGGCTGTCGCGGTGATACAGTTTCTTACGATTTTAAAATTTGGGACCAAATTATAGTTTTTATGTTTTTCTCCAACCACTAACTGAAGAGGTAAAAGAGTTATGGATCAATGAAGTTGAGCCCTATGACGTACCAGTAAATCACAAATTCAGCCTTCAAGATGTTATCTCGTGGACTACAAGCAATTTTCTGGCATATGGTAAGTTTTATTGCTAGCTGGTAGAAAGACATGTTGGTTTGAGTAGGGCATTCTTTATGGAGAAAAAAATTTCTGAAAGGAAAAGCACGCAGTGAAGAAGTACTCACCTTAATCTTTGACTGGTGAACAAGTTCTATATGAACGGATACGACATGTTGAACCATCTAAAACTTTTGATGTTAGTAATAATTGTCATTAGGTTAAGGTTGACGGCTAAAGGTCACCGACAAATGGCATAATTGGTACAAAAAAATATATTTTTGGGAACTATCTTATTGGAAGAATCTTACGCTACGACACAATATTGACTAAATATTTATGAAGATGAATTTTTTGGACAACATCATGTGTACTGTTATGAATGTCAAAGAAAAATCAAAAGACACACTAAAGTCAAGAATCGATATTACAAGGTTTTGTGATTGGTTTAATTTGCATGTATTCGGTAGTTTGTACTAGGGACATATATAGGGACATATGTGTAAGATAAACCTCGAACTAGAGAAGAAGTGGCTTCTAAAAAAGTCCTTCAATCTTGATATGTATTTACTTTATAGTTGTACTTGTGGTATTCATTTCCAGCCTAGAGAAGAAGAGGCTTCTCTCCTTTTCCATCAGCTGCAATTTGCTAAATGATGCATTCGATATATGCTAACTTGAAACTGAAGTTTTTTGTTTTCTGGCAACTACAATATTTTGTATGTTAGAAGAATTGATCATCAATCAAACTCGCTTTATAATTTATTTACTGTTCATAGCCAATAATACTAACAACCATTATAGAACAAAATAAAAAAGATAGTCACATTAAAGGAATACCACTTATTTTCATTTTATCCTAAACTTTTTTCATTTTCAATGAAATATCTACAATTTATCAGTAAAAGGAAGACCACTTATAAGACAAACTTTATAATAGCGTTGGAAAGAAAGAGAGAGAAGAGATATGCACATGGAAGAGGAAGGGAGAATGAAGAATGAGGAGGAGGAGCCACTCAGCCCGATGGCGCGTCTATTCCAATCGCCAGACACAGGCATGTGTAACATCATCAACATTGGGTTCAAAAGCAAAATGAACCCCGATGTTGTTCTTCATGCTTTGAGGCACAATGTCTACAAGCATCCTCGTTTCTGCAGCAAACTGGTACCCACTAAAACACATATATATGCCAAACTTCCTTATACATAAGTTTTTTTTTTGCCAACTCTTTATACATAAAACATAATTATGTTCGATTACTTGTAAGTGATGCATTCGAACATGACCATATTTTGATTTTCAAGAGTTTATATTTTAGATATCGATATAAATTGATTTTATTTTTTTAAGAAAAATAATTCGAACATGACCTGCAGATTTACAATTTTAGTTTTTCTTGAACTTATTCTTTAAATATAGATGCTAAATTGATTAAAAATATATATGTGATATTTATTTTATTGATCTCCATGTAATTTGAATCGACGTACGGCCATATTTTTTTTGGGAATATATAAATTTTGTATAAATCCTATCTTAACACATGTCGTTTGGTCTCCATCTGTGTCTTATCTTAATAGTCTGAAAATGGTGCAAAATGGATCGAGACCGACGTCAACGTAGAAGATCATGTAATTGTACCGTCCATAGATCCAGAAGAGATATGTGATGGTGGACAAAGCTACGTCGATGACTATATCTCACGTCTCACAATGATTCCTCTAGATAGATCACGGCCTTTGTGGGACATTCACATCCTTAACGTCAAAACCTTGGATGCTAAAGCAGTTGGTATAATAAGATTTAACCATGCGTTGGGAGATGGAATGTCCTTCTTTTCCCTCGTGCTCGCATGTACCCACAAAACATCAAATCCAGACATGTTGCCTACTGCTATTCCTTCTGTGAAACGGCGAAGCACTGTGTCGCATAGACTTAAAAAAAATGACTGGTTCTTACGGGCAATATTCACCATTGGTTCTACATTGAGACTGATATGGAATACAATCGTAGATATGTTCTTGCTANATCCTCGTTTCTGCAGCAAACTGGTACCCACTAAAACACATATATATGCCAAACTTCCTTATACATAAGTTTTTTTTTTGCCAACTCTTTATACATAAAACATAATTATGTTCGATTACTTGTAAGTGATGCATTCGAACATGACCATATTTTGATTTTCAAGAGTTTATATTTTAGATATCGATATAAATTGATTTTATTTTTTTAAGAAAAATAATTCGAACATGACCTGCAGATTTACAATTTTAGTTTTTCTTGAACTTATTCTTTAAATATAGATGCTAAATTGATTAAAAATATATATGTGATATTTATTTTATTGATCTCCATGTAATTTGAATCGACGTACGGCCATATTTTTTTTGGGAATATATAAATTTTGTATAAATCCTATCTTAACACATGTCGTTTGGTCTCCATCTGTGTCTTATCTTAATAGTCTGAAAATGGTGCAAAATGGATCGAGACCGAAGTCAACGTAGAAGATCATGTAATTGTACCGTCCATAGATCCAGAAGAGATATGTGATGGTGGACAAAGCTTCGTCGATGACTATATCTCACGTCTCACAATGATTCCTCTAGATAGATCACGGCCTTTGTGGGACATTCACATCCTTAACGTCAAAACCTTGGATGCTAAAGCAGTTGGTATAATAAGATTTAACCATGCGTTGGGAGATGGAATGTCCTTCTTTTCCCTCGTGCTCGCATGTACCCACAAAACATCAAATCCAGACATGTTGCCTACTGCTATTCCTTCTGTGAAACGGCGAAGCACTGTGTCGCATAGACTTAAAAAAAATGACTGGTTCTTACGGGCAATATTCACCATTGGTTCTACATTGAGACTGATATGGAATACAATCGTAGATATGTTCTTGCTATTTGCGACAATGTTTTTTTTGAAGGATACAGAAACGCCACTGAAAGGCCGTGCGAATGTCAGGAGCAATCCAAAGAGATGTTATCACCGAAATATCTCTCTCGATGACATTAAACTTATCAAAAATGCTATGAACATGGTACGTTGTGATTTATGTTCATAACTCATTTGAGAGGATTTTTCTTACGTAACTTTCTAATGGATATCTGTGCTTTCTATATATTGCATATGCTGTTATTAGACCATCAATGATGTTCTACTCGGAATTACACAAGCTGCTCTTTCTAGCTATATTAACCGACAATATGGTAAACATTAAATTAAGTATAGATGATGTATTATTAAAAGTTCTAGTGATTAAATTACAACGGTTAATAACATAACCTGCAGAAATTGATTCTAATATAATGAACGAAGCTGCTTATATGATCTATAAATTAATGTTTCACCCGCATGTCTTTTTCTTGAAGAACAACAAGACAAGAATAATGAGGAGGATGGCGCATTATTGACTTCATATCCGAACAGTCTTCCAGATGGAATACGATTCCGTGCAGGTTGTACAGTAAATCTAAGGCCGGACATCGGGTTCAAGGTTAGAGACTTATACAATATAACTCTTTGGTTCTCAACAAACAATAATTGCACATTTTGATATATATATTTTCTTCATAAAGCCTTTGGCAGAAATGATGGTCAAGGATTCAAAATGCAGATGGGGGAACTACTTTAGCTTTATTGTTTTACCGTTATCAATTCGTTTAGAAACCGATCCATTGGTTCATTTGAAAAAATCCAAAGCTATGCTGGCTCGAAAAAAGCATTCTTATCACGCAGCTCTAGCGTATTATCTTGTCAAAATAGGCCTAAAAGTGTTTGGAGCCAAGGTAAAATAAATTGAGATTTGTTTGCATTAATTTTTATGGGAAGTACATATAACTCACTCTTGTCATTATAGGTAGTATCATCATTAGTCAATCTACACGGGATGAACATAACGGCATGTGTTTCAAACGTTATGGGCCCTACGGAAGAAATCAGTTTCCATGGCCATCCTATCGCTTACATTTCGCCAATTTCTTATGGACATCCATATGTACGTCTTTCTGGGTTGTTGCGTAATTTAGTTTAAACGGTATAAGCTTTTCTTTTTAATTAATTGTCTTGTTTTATGTGTGTTTGATAGGCATTGTTCATAATTTACACAAGTTATGCGGGGGAAATGACAATCACGATAACGGTTGATCCTACCATAATACCGGATCCTCACACCATTTGTGATGATATGGAAGAATCACTGAAAACAATGAAAGCTGCTCTCTGGGAAAGAGGGTTACTCTGAGGCACATGAGGCCTATTAGTTCTAATCATTAAAGACAAAATATATTTTTGTTTGGTAATAAAGTATTTTAGAAACTTTCATTGTTTTTGTAGTATCTATATATAGATTGTATATATAGAATTGTGCGAGAGTAGTGATGTAGTATTTTTCTATCAATTAAATTATCAATCCACAATTTGCATTAATCAGCTCACTAAAAATACACAAAGATGTTTAATCTATTCTTAAACCGAAAAATATTCTTTTGTAACAATCTTAACTAACAAACTAATTCAAAGAAAGAAAACAAGACAATTCAAACAATGCAAACTCAAAGAAACAGAACACAACTAGCAACAAACTTTAAATCAATATTAAACAAGTGAACCTTGGGCAAGGTAATTGACTTGGGAGATAGCTAACCAATCCTAGATGTCTAAGCAACAATCAAGAACAATCCTATGACTAAGAACACTAATGCAAATCAATCCATTTCCATGATAGAGATCATATGCTAATCAAGTGATAATCAACAATTTCCAAAGGCAATCACAAGGCAAGCATGCATTAAGAACAAGTCTAAATACCACTAAGCACCCTAATCATCAATTTCAATTGGCTAGGAATGCAAAGCTCTTGATTAATTTGGTTCAGAAATTTTATCAAACACCTTATGGGCATGGAAATCCTAATGTCTAGATTTAAACATGATCAAGGCTATCTAGCATTATTAACACTAATCAAGATAGGAAATACATTAATAAAGCCCTAGACATCAAAGATCAATCATCTATCTCCCTAATCTACCTAGCCCAAAGTTCTAAGGATCTACTCACTCATCATCATGATCACACAAAGGAAAGAGTTTGATCTTTGTGAAATCATAATAAGAGATTATAGATTAAGAGATCAGAAGAAGAAATTACTATTACAAACTTAAAAGTACTCAATCATTCAACAAACCAAGAGTAGATAAGCTTAAGAACCCTAAGTGGCTGCTAAAACAATAGATAAGATAAGAGATAAGTCTCCCCTTAATAGGGTTAGAGTATTTATAGGAAAGTAGAAGAGAATCCGGGTCAATCCAAAACAAACTAGGTCAAACCCGGTTCAAAACTAAAACAAATGTGGTATTGGCTCTAGGGGCCATGGCTTGGCCGCTTGGTGTGGTCGCGTGGCTCCATCGGCCATGGTTTGGCCGCTGGTCCTACCCGCTGGTAGCACCGTTCATGTGCCTCTTATCTCCCATCGGCCACGGTTTGGCCGCTGGTCCTGCCCGATTGTCTCACACGGCCATGCTTTGGCCGCTGGTCTTGCCCGCTGGTGGTGGCGATCAAATGCATCTCCTCTTCCAATCGGCCAGCCTTTGGCCGCTGGTCTTGACCGCTGGTGGCTCCGGTCATGGCTTCTTCTCCACTTCATTCTTCTTTGCTTCTTTGCATCAAAACAAGCCCAAATGATCCAAATGTGTTGAGATTACTCCAAGAACCTGAGAGAACACACACTAGATGCATATGCTCCTAAAACAACCTAGAATGACAAGACTATGCAACAAAACTATGCAAAAACAAGGCTTAAAACTCAACAAAAACACAAGATATCAACTCCCCAAAACTTATCTCTTGCTAGTCCTCAAGCAAGAACCAAACAAAAGTGAGAGAGAGAGAGGTTTGGGAAAAGGGATTCAGAACCAAAAAGTATCATCAAAGGATTCAAACCACAGTCCTTAAATGTAATTCACTAGTGCTAAGATCAATCAAAGTCCTTACAAATATTTTTCTATGCTTTTCACAATGCACCACTCTAGTTCATTTTCTATCGATTGGTAAAAACTTGCAATCCTATAGAACATCTCTTTCACATTCATTAAAGTGTTTGGTGTGATCTTGCAAATGGAAAATAAATCAAGCTCAATTGGTTTAAGGGAAGGCTTTTTTATAAAGTGGTTGGCAATGGTGTTTTTGGGTGGTTTACTCTCAAACAAAGAGGAATGCTAGACAGTTGTGAAACCTATCTAAGACTGAGAAAAATTGTAACTGTTCTTTACATTTATTCAGATTGCTATTATTATATAGATTAATTTGTTTTTGATAAAATCCAATTTAATTAAATTTTGTTTAACTATAATTTAACTTTAGAAAACCCTAATTTAAGAAAACAAACATTAGGCTCTCTATTTTAGTTAAATGTTGTTTTAAAACTTAACCTTCTTGGAATAGATGTTGTTTCATATTGTCAATGAAAATTTAATTAAAAAGAAATTGGAGTAAGAATCTATACTAATAAAAAGTAGAAGCTATAAGCTCCTAAGGCTGTCCAAATAGGATTTTAAATAACATATCGGGATTTGACATGTCACTAATTAACATTTTTTAAAATCTCCAGAATTTTATATATTAAGAATTATTTTAAAACAACTTATCAGGATTTGACATGTCATTCATTAACATTTTTTAAAATTTCCAGAATTTTTTAGAAAAAGGAAATTTTAAATTTATGGAAATAAAAGAACTATGCACAATATCCCACATCGGCTAGAAATTTTTTAGACAATGGTTCAGAACCAGTATAAATAAGATTAATATGTTTCCAACAACGAATGAGCAGGAAAATTTGATTTATCAAGCGTCCAAGTTTAAAAATTATTTGGTTTGATCCGGTTTTTTATTTGATCAAATTAAAACTTTGAAAAGTTTCAAAAAAATATTCTAATTTTTAAAAATTTTAAAAGTTTAAATATTGAAACTTTTAAAAGTTCTTAGCTTTTAAAAAGTTAATAAATATTATAATTTTTAAATTTTAAAAGTTTAAAATATTAGAAATATTGAAAATTTTTAAAAGGTTCAAATTTTATATTTCGAAACCTTTTAAAAGTTTTAAATACTAGAAATATTGATGCAAAACATAAATAATTTATTTACGTTTGTGCTTTTTATTTCTTATGAGCTATAAAACATATTTTTGTGTATGATTTTATAGATGAGTTGATATACTTTCATTAATTTTTTTTATTTTTGGGTCTAAGGAAGAAGGATTGACATCACAAGACCTTGATTTGATGTTTGAGTCAAATTTTGAGGTTTAAAGAAGAAAGATGGACGACAAACACACATGTTTTATTAGCTATACATAGGCATGACCAGGGTTACAGTTGTTACGGTTATGGTTATTAACTATCGGTTATGGTTAGAAATTTTGTTTAATCTTAACTATAGCCGTTTAATAAACGGTTAAACGGTTATGTTTAAATATGGTTCCGGTTCAAACGGTTACTGTTATATACGGTTACAGTTATTTGAGAATATGAGACAGTTGATATTATTTGATGATATAACATAATTGCTATTATTTATTTATAATTATTATGTTCTTACAGTGTACTCATATTTCTATATATCATATGATTCATATTAAATAAATTATTATTAGTATATTTTATTATGTTTTTAAAATATTATAAACCAAGTAAGAATTTTGGTCGGAGAAGATTCTAAACGTATGGATCTAAAACCACACGTTGACTATTGATAAAATTATCAATAATTGGATGCATGTGTTGACTATGCTGCTCTTCATGAATTTTACAAATTTTATGAGAAAATAAATAATTTTGTTTTTGGAGTTTGATGGGTTAACAAGTTGTGTGGTAGTCTAAAAAAAGGTTTTTCAGTGGAAAAATGTGAAAAGAAGAAGAAAAAGAGTATAACGAAGAACCAGACGGTAAAAGTAACAATGAAAATTACCACAAATTTTGACAATAAAATGACAATACTAATTTATTTATTTTTACAAGATAATATTTTATTACCGTCATCAATCATATATAATTTTCATCAAAATATATCTAATAAACCCACGCATAGCGTGGGTTCAAAACCTAGTCTATTATAAAGATTATATGTGTATAACTTGATTTTGTCAATATTTTTTTTTTCTTTTCATTCTTTTTTTTTTTTTGTCAACCATTGAGCCACAACTGGCCGGCCCATTAGCCAAATCCCTACATTCGTAGGGAGCGGGACTCGATCCATGGTGTGATGGTACCTTCTACAAATGGACTTACCTCCTGCCACTGCACTAAGGTCACTTCACTTTCTTTTCATTCTTGTGGCCGAAACAAAATTTCTTATTAAGAAGAAGAAAAAAAACAAGCATTACTAATTCGCTTAAAAAAGCTTACTGAAAATTTCAAGTAATACCAAAGACAATTCACAAACAAGACTTGCTTGCTCGAACTCATGTCTTGCATTACCACGTCTTAACGGTGTTCCTAAAGAGAATCTGTGTCGATCATGAGGCAAAGAGTAATCAATGTCTGGTCCATCAGGGATGATCTCAAGAGGGTTTAAAGAAGGAAAGCTTCTATAGTAATTTTGCTTTATATGATCCATCTTTACTGTACTGCTTATTCCCGCGATTTGGTAGATATCTTTTGTGTAGTTAAAGAGATTATAATACTCTCTTACGAGTCTTTTATCGCATTTGAAGATTACTGCGTAAACCTGCAAAAACAAATGGTAAATTCAACAAAACGTAGATATGAAAAATCCGAAAACATAACATTTTGTGCTTAAATCTTATGAGAGTGACGAATAATCAGATATCTGATTCAGTCAAAGTGTTTCCACAAAGTAACCGTTATTTTCTGAGTATTTCTTAGCATTTGTCCAATGCATGATACAATTGTTTCATTGCCTGCAAAGAAAAATAAATTAACATTTTGGAATCAAATTTTTAATTAATTACAATACTGATTAGTAAACCGAATAGTTGGTTTACCACATCACAGGTTTCTTGATTTGTAGCAAACCCGCATTTATAAACACCGTTATTTATGTCATCGTGAATCCATGCGTTAGTGTCATCGACAATGGTTTGGAGACTGGGTGTTAGAGATATGATTAGATATGATAGGATTTGTATTAACGTCTCATTATTCCATATCTCTGTATTAGGAAACCTCTGTAATTACGCTTAACCTAGAGGCTCCTCTGCTAATCTCTGTATATAATGGCCTCTCTGTAACTCTTGTAAGATATATGAAATACAGCTTCTACATGGTATCAGAGCAAGGTTCCAATACCTAAATTTTTATTTTCTCGGCCCAAACTTCTCTCTTTCACTCTTCTGTTTTTTTCTCTCTGTCTTGTCATCACCTCTGTCTAGTCTCTGCGTCATGGCCGCCGAAACCATCGATTTGTTGATATAATAAAAAAGAGAGGAATCGCACGTGGATCATATGAGGATTAGTAAAGGAACGTGCGGTTTGTTTCAGAGAGTGAGAGCACGTGATAAGGGAATATGTGAGCTGGCAAGATGCAGGTGGCAGCAGTGCAGATTGTGAACGTCACACTAAAGGAATAAGAGGTTGAGGTTGACACTGTTTAATGTGGTGGCAGTATAAGAGCAGTGTTAGCTCATACTTATCTTTTTATGCATTTTCAGAGTTGTAACTTTAGATAACTTTTCTTAAGCTTTCTTCCTCATCGTTGCTAGAGATTCTCTTTCGAGACTCTGCAGGTGAGAAGTGATTCTGCGTTCCTTCGTGAACGTTGTCTCATTTTTAGTTTCTTGATCAATAAACAACTCTGTTATTTCCTCTGTTTCACTTTCATTTACTCTGTTTTCTGCTATATGAACAAGTTTTGATTTAACGTTATCATTGGTATCAGAGCGTAGACGAACCTCGGAACGATGGGTGTGGAGACAAGAGAGGAATCGCACGTTGTGGACAAGGTTCTTTGAACGAGGTGGCTTTGATATAATAAAAAAGAGAGGAATCGCACGTGGATCATATGAGGATTAGTAAAGGAACGTGCGGTTTGTTTCAGAGAGTGAGAGCACGTGATAAGGGAATATGTGAGCTGGCAAGATGCAGGTGGCAGCAGTGCAGATTGTGAACGTCACACTAAAGGAATAAGAGGTTGAGGTTGACACTGTTTAATGTGGTGGCAGTATAAGAGCAGTGTTAGCTCATACTTATCTTTTTATGCATTTTCAGAGTTGTAACTTTAGATAACTTTTCTTAAGCTTTCTTCCTCATCGTTGCTAGAGATTCTCTTTCGAGACTCTCCAGGTGAGAAGTGATTCTGCGTTCCTTCGTGAACGTTGTCTCATTTTTAGTTTCTTGATCAATAAACAACTCTGTTATTTCCTCTGTTTCACTTTCATTTACTCTGTTTTCTGCTATATGAACAAGTTTTGATTTAACGTTATCATTGGTATCAGAGCGTAGACGAACCTCGGAACGATGGGTGTGGAGACAAGAGAGGAATCGCACGTTGTGGACAAGGTTCTTTGAACGAGGTGGCTTTGATATAATAAAAAAGAGAGGAATCGCACGTGGATCATATGAGGATTAGTAAAGGAACGTGCGGTTTGTTTCAGAGAGTGAGAGCACGTGATAAGGGAATATGTGAGCTGGCAAGATGCAGGTGGCAGCAGTGCAGATTGTGAACGTCACACTAAAGGAATAAGAGGTTGAGGTTGACACTGTTTAATGTGGTGGCAGTATAAGAGCAGTGTTAGCTCATACTTATCTTTTTATGCATTTTCAGAGTTGTAACTTTAGATAACTTTTCTTAAGCTTTCTTCCTCATCGTTGCTAGAGATTCTCTTTCGAGACTCTGCAGGTGAGAAGTGATTCTGCGTTCCTTCGTGAACGTTGTCTCATTTTTAGTTTCTTGATCAATAAACAACTCTGTTATTTTCTCTGTTTCACTTTCATTTACTCTGTTTTCTGCTATATGAACAAGTTTTGATTTAACGTTATCATTTGTAGTTCAAGCTAGCGATATCATAAAGTTCTCTTATACTTTTGGCACCTTTAAGACGATCAGTAGTAGCTCCAAGAACCTCTGTATCTGAATCTGGAAAAACCCATCTCATATGGATATGGTCGTCGCTTTCTTTGGTTTTTCTCCAAACTGGTTGTACAGACTAATGAAGAAATCGATAATCAGATTGTGTTCCATAAAAAAATAGAAACTAAAATATGTCAAAAACGGTTTTTTTACTAACCGAAAAGCAGGCCCGGCCCACAGGGGAAACAAGTGAAGCCAAGGATTCGGGCCTAAATTTTTAAAAGCCTTTTTCACTTAAACAAAAGGCCTTTTTTATTTTAAAGATATGTATAAGGGCTTTTTTATGTACATGTAAAAGGCCTTTTTTCCGTTTTAGGATATGTAAAAGGCCTTAAAATATCAAGTTATGAGCTCTATAAAAAACCTATAATTTTTGTCATAGATGAAAAAGACACATTTTTAGAATTTTGCGTAGGGCCCTCATGAATGTTGGGCCGGCACTGCCGAAAAGCTTACTGCTTTTTCAAGCCCTTTGAGTTTCAAGACTGCAAGACATCTTGAAGCCCATGGACAAGCGAAAGATATATCAAGATGGTATCTTCCTGATTTTGCTGGGAAATGTGAATCAGGTTTTTGTGATACAAAGTTGCGGAATGACGTTGCGGTTCTAGCATAATCCGACTTCTCGTTAGCTATTTATGACATTGACATTGCTGATGCACACTGGAGAGTAAATTAAACCAAAAAAAAAAAAAAATCAAAATTTAGAACATCAATTTGTAACTATATATGTAAAATGAATTTACTGTAAAATTTATTCAAACAAAAAAACTGGTTTTACAAAAAATATATATTTGGAGCCGAAACATTTGGGCTTAAAAACAGAGCTTAAAACAGAGGACTAGAAGCTTGTCAGTGACGTTTATGGATTGCGTGTAGTAAACTATCTGCATACGTGTGGTCAACTTGGTTTTGAATGGAGCTGAACCGATTTCTGATGTTTTTATCGGTAAGGGATGAAAAAGTTATATGATCAACACTTAAATGAAGAAGATAAGTCCATGACTTTTGTTATTATTTCTCCTTAGAGTTCTTGGTTACAATAATGTTCATATTTATACTTGGAGGATTAGGTTTAACAAGTCACCTCAGCCTCTAAACCCTTGAACCTATTGGTCAACATAATTTCCTGATTGGAACATCTGTAATTGCTTTTGAGACATTGCTTGACAGCTTCTTCATCTAGACTCTTCTTCTCTTTGTCTTGTTTTGTAGGTGGGCTTGAGGCTTTCTTAGTGGACTCCAATTCCTTAGTGGGCTCTGGCTTCTGCTCAACAGACTTGGGCTTCCAAATCAGCTTTGGCCCATTATCCTTTTGTTTTGTCCTCTTGCTGTCGAGACCA
>NC_025704.1:25782437-25801087 GCF_000633955.1 Camelina sativa | reverse complement strand
CCCCCCGCAAACTTGGCGTAGGTGGCACAACGACGCCGAGTTTGGACCGAAGAGCGGCAGAAGGCCTTGGTGGTAGCGATTTTGTGAAGATATCTGCGATCTGGAACTGATTGTGGATGTGAGTGACGATGATGTTCCCAAGAGCTACCTGTTCCCGAACGTAGTGGTAATGAGTCAGGAAATGCTTGGTTCGCCTGTGGAAAGCAGGATTCGCCGAGAGATATACAGCGGAGAGATTGTCACAGTAGAGATCTGGAGTACGATGCAAAGGGATCCCCAGTTCCTTCATGATCTTACAATACCAGGTAATTTCTGATGCAGCCTCAGACATAGCTCTATATTCTGCCTCTGTCGAGCTTTTGAAAACAGTGTTTCGTTTTTGTGATTGCCATGAAATGATATTACTGCCCAAGTAAGTACAGAAACCTCTTGTGGATCGACTTGTGGTTTTACAGCCTCCATAGTCGCTATCACTGTAGACTTGAAGTCGAAAGTCTGTATTTTAGTTGAATGAGATGCCCATTGTGACTGTCCCTCTAATATATCGAAGAATTCGTTTCAGGAGGTGAAAGTCTAATTTACTGTCGGCTCATGCATTCTCTGACAGACGAAGTTGACGGCGAAATGGATGTCTGGACGAGTCAGAGTGAGATATTGGAGCTTGCCTGCCAAGCTTCAAAAGTAAGTGGGATTATCAAAGAGTGGTTGCGGATGTTTGATTTGACCGAGTTTTTGTGGCAAAGGAGTTGGCATTGGGGCACACTCGGACATTCCTGCGACTGCAAGCAGATCCTCTGCATACTTTTGTTGCGAGAGAAACAGACCACCAGGATGAAAGTGAGCTTGGATTCCCAGAAAATAGCTAAGTTGCCCAAAATCTTTCATCTTAAAGCGTTTGTTTAATTCACTGAGTAATGTCTCTAACCCTTGTGAGTTCTTTCCAGTTATAGCCATATCATCCACATAGAGGAGCAAGAAGATGATGTCCTTTCCCTTGAAGTAATAAAACAATGATGGATCAGACTTGCTACAGCAGAAGCCAAACTCAAGGAGAAAGGTACTAAATTTATCAAACCAAGCCCTCGGTGCTTGCTTTAGACCGTAGAGTGCTTTGTGTAAGTGACAGACATAGTCTGGTTTTGCAGGATCAACAAAGCCAGCTGGTTGAGTCATATAGACCGTTTCTGTCAAATCGCCATGCAAGAATGCATTCTTCACATCCATTTGCTTGATTTCCCAGCCCATAACTGTTGCTGCATGAAGAACAGATCTTACTGTTGGTGTTCTCACAACCGGACAGTACGTTTCAAGGTAATCTATACCTTTTTCCTGATCATACCCTTTCGCTACTATTCTTGCTTTTAACTTATCGAGTGAACCATCTGCATTAAGCTTTGTCCTGCATACCCACTTACTACCCAACACATGCATGCCAAGTGTTCGAGGAACAAGTGTCCAGGTTCCTGCCTCTTCACAATTAACATATTCTTCACCATAGCTCCATTCCAGCCTGGATGATTGAGAGCAGCACTAACCGTCTTTGGTTCAGGGTTAGAGACTTTAGAGGTAAATAAAACATACCGTGGGTTAGGTTTTCTTATTCCTACTTTTGCTCTTGTAACCATTTTGTGACCTGGTGTGGACACAACTGTGGATGCAGGAGGAGAATCTTCAATCGGTTCATTGATTTGAATGGATTCCTGAGAAGCTGTGGTATTGTCAGCCATTGAAGTGTCAGTCGAGACTGAAAGAGATGCATCAACAGAGTCATCCTCGGAATGAGAAGATGAAGGAGAGCTGTTGCCTATAGGAACAGGATCAGAGCCTGCCGTACACCCAGAACTCTCCTTATCAACCACAGGAGGTGAAACTGAAGTCATCAAAGGTGGAAAATCTTGTTCGTTGTAAGTAAACCGATATGACTGTGGGTGAGGAAATGTGCCACTGACAATATTTGTTTCGATTGAAGACTGCTCTTGTATTGTTGTGGGTTTCTGACTAATAAAGCTTTTGTTCCAGGCTTGCAAGAGTGGTGTGCACAAAGTTTGCTTAGAGGAGGAGACAATGTGAAAGGGGAATTCCTGTTCAGCAAACACGACATGTCGACTGATGAAGACACGCCTAGTAGAGACAAGTAAGCACCTATATCCTTTATACTTTCCATTATACCCAAGAAAGACACACTTCAAGGACCTTGGATCAAACTTGTTATGAGCATAGTCTCGAAGTGTAGGATAGCATGCACAACCAAACACTTGTAACGACGTGTAATCTGGCTTGTGACCATGCAGGGCTTCGTAGGGACTGCGATGATCAGACAAAGTGGAGGTTGGCAGCAAATTAACGAGAAAGTTTGCCGTGAAGAAAGCTTTAACCCAGTATCGATAAGGTACTCTACTCTTACACATCATTGCTAAGCCTAGTTCTATCAGGTGCCTATGTTTTCGTTTCGCTATACCATTTTGCTGTGGTGTGTATGGACACGAGTAGCCCTGGGCAAAATACCCGAACCCGACAATCCGACCCGAACCCGATCCGAAAAACCCGACCCGAATCCGTACCCGAATTTTTAAAATACCCGAATGGGTCTAGTACCTCTTAAAATCGGGTACCCGAACCCGATCGGGTATTATCCGATATCCGAACGGGTACCCGGACTAACCCGAATATATATAAACATACACTACAAAATAGTAACTAATAGGGGTCGAACCCACCACCTTAAGGGTTTAAGAGATACATTGTAACCATTTTGCCACTTTAAAATCTTTGGTCAGTATTAGAACCCCAGGTAGTTATATATTACTAGATATAATTGTCCCACAATCTATAACGTGTGGATTTGCCCCTGTTATTGATACCAGTACTATTTTTTAAAAAAAAAATTTTAGATATGAGAGATTATAATTATTTTATACAGACTTAATTATGGTTTTTATTTTACACTCATGAATTCTATATACTAAAATATTGTTTCTACATATTAAAAAATACAAATAAGAAAAAAGACAATAAAAAATATAACATTTTTAACAATAAACATGTTTGCCATAATTTTTTTCAGTTTTAATATCAGAGTTGGAGATATTTAAATTTGGATTTGTTTGGAATTCAGATTGAATTCGAGTATTTTGTTAAGATTAAGATGTAAATATTAGAATTGAACCCAAATTTGAAGTATATTTCGGGTATTGGGTAAAACCCGAACCCGATCCGAACCCGATGGGTGTTTATCCGAAATCCGATCCGAATACTAGAAATATCCGAATGGGTCTAGGACTCCTTTACCGAAATACCCGAAAATCCGAAATACCCGACCCGAACCCGAATGGGTACCCGAATGCCCAGGCCTAGACACGAGATTAACTGTTGAATCCCATGTTGTTGAAGATGACTCACAAACTTAGTACTTATAAATTCTCCACCACCATCACATTGAAAACTGCCAATTTTATTCTGAAACTGATTTTCCACTAAAGCTTGAAACATAGTGAATACTGAAAAGAAGTCTGACTTTAACTTAAGTGGATACAACCAGCAGAAGCGAGAGAAGTTATCTATGAAAATGACATAATACTGAAATCCTTGCACTGACTTTATTGGTGCAGGTCCCCAAAAGTCGCAGTGAATGCGTTGAAGAGGCCTTGAAGTAGTCGTGCTTGAAGGAGAGAAAGGTAAACTAGTGCTTTTCCCAAACTGACATGCCTCACAAATGCCATTGGAGCTTTTATTAATGACTATTGCTTTTGTTGTGGACAGATTCTAAAGGACTTGTTGACTTGTATGCCCCAACCTCATGTGCCACACATCTTCAGAAGCTGAGTGTTGCCGAGAGGAGTAAAGAGCTGAGTGATGAATCGGAGAGCCCTTCAGAGTGTAGAGACCTTCGTTACTGTTGTTTTCCAGAGCCAGAAGGTTCTTTGTTGCCTTATCAAGGATTTCAACATGATCATCATCAAAGTTAACATAACAAGGATTATCTCTGGTAAGCTTCGAAACTGATAACAGAGATTTTGCAATGTTAGGACAGACCAAAACATCCTTTAGATTTAACTTACCTGAGCTTACTGGCAGACTGGTAGATCCAGTGTGACTGATAGGTAGAAAGTCTCCTTTACCAACCATGACAGCATCTGACCCGACATATGGACTTGAGTGTTGCATGTTGTGATGAGAGTTGGTGATGTGAGCAGTGGAACCTGAATCAGGGACCCATTCATTGCCGGTGTGATCGGTAACATCAATGATTCTCATAGCAGTTAAGGCCAGTGGAAGCTCTTCTTGACGATAACTGTTGTTGTACCGAGGCCAGCAGGACAGAGCAGGATGACTAGGTTTTCCACAAATTTGACAGACTACTCTGTTGTCTGTGTTCGAGGAGCTACCAGAGACTGATCCTTGAGAGATTTGCTGATGAAAGCCCCTGAAAGATCCCGACCTGGACCTCTCGGCGTCCGCGGTCACGGCTTCCATTCGGCCTTATTCCCGACCGAATATCCATTGAATCGGTTACTTAGCTTTGGCTCACGGCCTTGCTTCGTAAACCTTATACGCAGCGGAATATCATATTAACCTTGACCATCCCTTTGTGCTTAGCCATACAACCAACCAACCCCACAAGCTTTGCACAGATTAGGGATGGGGACATATAGTCCCTTCGGTTCACGGTGATCGGTTGCGCTATCAGCACCCCATACCACTCGTGTCTCAAAGCTTGGTACCGAACGTACCTTGATACCTCGGTCGACTCATCGGTCTTGGTATCAAAGCCAGGTCCGATCGAACAATCCGACCCCATAATTGAATCGATGATCGACCACCAACCAGGCCGATACTTCCGACAGACTTGCCGACCACCCGATCGATCAATCCAACCTACGGCTCGTATCATTGATCCTTGGAACACCCGATCCGACTAGCGATTGGATCACCGGTCAATCCTCGATCGATCCATCCATTGACACGGATCGTCGATGACCTTTCGATTGGTCCGATGCTATGATCGAACCGTTGATCATCCTGCGATCAGTCCGACTCCATGGTTGAACTGCCTCTTATCCTTCGATCGGTTCGACTCGATTGTCGAACCGTCGCTCATCTCATCGTACCGTCGATAGAGAGGTAGCATGCGTATCAGTTCAGATGATGTACCGTAGTACTCGCCAAGCCGCACCCCCTTTTCTTCTTAGGCATAGATGGACGATGGAATGATGATGGTGATTTTGAAATGAAGGCAACGCCCTCTATTTATAGGGTCTTGGCCGAAGTCTAGGCCCCAAAAGGTACCTGTCCGACAAGACTCTTCGATCGCGCACGTTCGATTGCGTACGTTCGGCCGTGCCTGTCCGGCCGTGCCTGTTCGGTCATCTCTGTCCGTACATGCCCGTTCGGTCATGCCTGTTCGGTCACCGCTCCCATGACCGCCCCGAGCTCCCCAGCTGACCCGTACATTGTCCACTACCGTCCAGCTGGCCGAGCTCGGTCGAGCTCCTTGGCAGCTGGTCGAGCTAGTGGCAGCTGACTGGCAGCTGGTCGAGCTGACGGTAACTGGCCGATAGCTGTCCGCAGCTGACTGATAGCTGTCCGCAGCTGGCCGATAGCTGTCTGCATCTGGCCGCAGCTGTCCGCAGCTGAGATAACTTGTTCATCAAGCTCGCGGAGCTCGTTAAGCTTATATTCCAGCTGGTTGAGCTAGTAGCTTAGCTACTTAAGCTCATTTAGCTATCAATTCCCTTAAAACAAATTGCCCCCCTTTAAGATTGCGGGACGCGGGCGTTACAGCCCCTGCCTTTGGTAGTGAATCCTCCACGTCCTCTTGATCCACCAGAGCGACCATTTACTCTTCCTCGACCAGAGTAGTTGGTGAAGAAAGCCAAGTGAGGTGAGACATCAACAGAAGTGATGTAGTTAGATATCCTCTCCGCATAGGTGGTCAACCGAGAAACCTCATCATCGAAGGTAGGAGGTGGGTGAAGATTAATCATTCCTTCGACTGAGACTTTCACAGGCTCATATTCTCTTCCTAACCCTTTTAACACAGCAAAAATTTTCATCTTTTCAGGAACAAGACTGCCTATGGAGGATAGTTGCGCACACACATTCTAATATCTCTAAGGTAATCACCCATGGGTCTCTCTAGTTTTTCTGCAGACTGTAGCCTACTTTGTAGCTCAAAGAGTCTAGAGGATGATACCTTGTTAAAGTGATTTGCGAGTGCTAACCACAGTTCATGAGCTGTTTTGGTGCCAGCAACTTCAGACAGGATATCTTCAGACAACGAACCGAGAAGCCAAGCACGCACAATCTGATCAGCCTTGAACCATTCACCGTAGTCTGGGTTTGGAACAGTGGTGGCCTTGGTCGTTGAGAGAGACACCGGAATCACCTCAGATGGAGCGGGAAGAGCGCCATTAACGACACCGAGTAAGTTTTACCTAGAGAGAAAGGATTCAAACTGAGCTTTCCAAGAGACGTAATTTTCTGTGTTAGGTTGAGAGTAACAAAATTTGTGATGTTTAACGCAGGAAAAGAGTAGAGATCCATGGATGGATTAACCATGGATCTACTGTGCTCTGATACCGTGAAGAAGTTATATGATCAAAACTTAAATGAAGAAGATAAGTCCATGACTTTTGTTATTATTTCTCCTTAGAGTTCTTGGTTACAATACTGTTCATATTTATACTTGGAGGATTAGGTTTAACAAGTAACCTCAGCCTCTAAACCCTTGAACCTATTGGTCAAAATAATTTCCTGATTGGAACATCTGTAATTGCTTTTGAGACATTGCTTGACAGCTTCTTCATCTAGACTCTTCTTCTCTTTGTCTTGTTTTGTAGGTAGGCTTGAGGCTTTCTTAGTGGACTCTAATTTCTTAGTGGGCTCTGGCTTCTGCTCAACGGACTTGGGCTTCCAAACCAGCTTTGGCTCACTATCGTTTTGTTTTGTCCTCTTGCTGTCGAGACCAAAAGAGAATTTTTCTGGGGTTTTCAATTCTCATTTGTCGTCTCTGTTGTTCTTCTCCGAGTGATGAACCTCAAACTCAGATCGTCTATTAAGGGACACGAGTCGAGCTGTTGAAATATTAAGTTCTCCATATTACTCAAATGAAGCTGTAATAACATAACAAACAAACACATAAAAACTTAAGTAATGTTACATCTAAGATAGGTTTCTGACAGTAAAATTAAGAACTTGGAACAAGAATGAATAACACAACACAAGAATGAGAAAAAATAAACAAGTACCTAACACAATAATGAATGTGTTAATCTCAATACACGTCAGAGTCGATGTTACACACCACATTGGTAAGATCAGTTTGCTCTGTCTCCGTCGAAACAGATAAGTCTTGCCAAATAAAACGAGCTATTCAAAGCCGCGTAAAAACAAACAAATCCCAATACTATATTCAAACCCTTTTGTTACATATTGGTACACATCCCATCTATTGAATCACGATCTGACTTACGTACGATCGAATAGAGGAATAACAAATCCACTGACCATTGTATATTATATTGGCTACAAAATAGAACCAATGGAATGCGATTCCAAAATTTTGTGGAACGGTGGAATATGTTTAAGAAACTGTCTCATCAACCATGTTCTTAGCAATCTCCTTAAGCAAAAACTTCGAGAATTTTCCAGTCGAAGTTTTAGGCAACTCATTCATAAACAAGACAGTTTTAGGAACCATATACCTAGGCATCATTTTCCTACAATACTCTATCAACTCCTTTTCCGTAGGTTTCGTACTCAACCCACTTTTCAAACTCACAAACGCACACGGCGTCTCTCCCCAAAACTCATCAGGTCTCGCCACCACCGCCACTTCACTTACCGCAGGATTCGTATACAAAACCGTTTCAACCTCAACTGTATTCACATTCTCTCCACCCGTTATGATTATATCTTTTGACCTATCCTTAATCTCTAGATAACCATCCGAATGAATCACACCAACGTCTCCGGTGTATAACCACCCGTTCTTGAGAGCTTTCTCGGTTCCGATCGGATCTTTTAAGTAACCAAGCATGATCGAGCTTCCTCTCATCACTATTTCCCCGACGGTGTCTCCGTCCCTCTCAATGCTTTCACCTGATTCAGGATCCACAACGTCGATTTCACTAAACCCTCCGACGGTTCTCACTCCTTGCCGTGTCTTCAACATGGCACGATCGCTCGCCGGTAAATGATTCCACTGTGGCTTCCACGCGCAGGAGACGATCACACCGGCTGTTTCCGTTAGTCCGTAGCCGTGACTGATCACGAAACCGATTGATTCTGCTCGGAGGATCACGGCTGCTGGAGGCGGAGAACCGGCGGTTAAGAAGTTGACGGGACGGTTAAGAAGAGGCTGCGAGTCCTGAGTCGAGGACAACATGTTGAGCACCACCGGAGCTCCACACATGTGTGTGACGCCGTGATCACGAATCAAACGGTAGACTAACGGCACGTCAACCTTGCGCAAGCAGACGTTTGTTCCTCCGACGGCGGCGATTCCCCATGGATAGGTCCAACCGTTAGCGTGAAATATCGGTACAATCCATAAGTAAACCGGGTTTTTCGGTACGGTCCAATCGATTAGAGAGTCAACCGACATAACGTAAATGCCCCTGTGGCAATGTAACACTCCCTTGGGAGCCGAAGTCGTACCGGAAGTGTAATTAAGCACAACCGGATCCCATTCGCTTTCGGGTCGGATCCATTTGAAATTCGGATCACCTCTCTGTATCAGGTCATCGTAAGTGTAACTGAATTTGTTGCGATCAGCCACGTCAGCATCTCCTCCACCTTCCTCTTCTTTATCTGCGACGAAGACGAGAACGGGCGGATCAGTCGTCATCATCGCGATCGCCTCGACGGCTAGACTGCAGAAGAAGACGTCGACGAAAAGAAGCTTAGATTCAGAGTGTGTGAGAAGAACAGAGACGGTGCGTGCGTCCAGGCGTGTGTTGATGTTGTTGAGGATTGCGCCGGACATGGGAACAGCGAACTGGAGCTCGTACATCGCCGGAGTATTGGGAGAAAGGACGGAGACGACGTCGGACTTTCCGATTCCAAGTGAAGACAGAGAGGACGCGACGCGGAGACAACGGATGTTTGTTTCCCGCCACGTGTAAACGGTGTTACTTCCGTAAACGATGGAGGTACAGTCACCGTATACGATGGCGGCTCTCTCCAAGAACCCTAACGGCGTCAACGGCGGTGAGTTAGCGGCACATGGCTTCATTTCCTTCATCTCTTCTCGAGTGGGTTATCAGAGAGTATACTTTCTAGTTTAAATTATGTACACAAAGAAAACATAATTAAAGAGTCGTTGTTAACTAGTATTATTATGTCCAAAACAGGAAAAAAAAACGTGAGTCGTGCCGCTAACTTAATTCTACCAACGACTATATAAAACGGGTATTATTTTTAGCTTTGGGATCGACAATATTAATTTATAGACGACAACTGAGAAAACGATATTAGGAGGAGTCCATGTCTCCCTCCGGGAAAGACGACAACCGAGAAAACGATATTAGGAAGAGTCCATGTGTCCCTTTCGGATAGACGACAACTGAGAAAATGATATTAGGAAGAGTCCATGTGTCCCTTTGGGATAGACGACAACTGAGAAAACGATATTAGGAGGACTCCATGTGTCCCTTCGGAAAGAGTTAATCATACAACCTCTAATTTTAATTTATAAGAGACAATTGAGACAACTATTATTCGTGGTTGTAGAGATTTTGATTATAAAAATTTGGATGTAAAGGATTTGGTTGTACAAGTTTCGCTGTAAATATTTTAATTATTAAAATTTAATCATTAGAAATAAAAATTTGAAACCTAAAATTGTTTTTTTTTATTATTATATATAATTTTTTTTGCTGAAAAAAAAGTTTATAAATATATATCTTGATAAATATTAATCCATATGTAATATAGTAACAAAACAACAAATTTTAATAATAACAAAATTGTACAAAATACAATGATGGTGACGAAAATAATATATTTGTGAAAAAAGTGGATGTCAAAAAGAAAAACATGTTAATTATTAATTTATATAAAAAATTTTGTGCAAAACATATATGTAAATTAAAAGAGAGTTTTTAATTACGATGGGGAATAATTTTTTCCTTTTTAGAAATTTATTGGCTTTACAAAGTTTTAGGCTTAAATAAAAGAAAGAGATTTAAAGAAGGAAAAAATTAAAGTGGTTGTGAAAACTTTAAACAGCTAAAAAGGTAAAATCTTGATTGACAAATAAAATGTTTTTATGACTTTTAAGTTTTAATTGCTTTTAAAACGTTAAAAATTTAAGATTTTAACTTCCCGGAAAAAGTTACAACCTCTAATTTTAAAACTAGAATTTAACCTGTTTCCAATTTTATTTCAGATACCAAAAACTAGGAAAGTGTCGTCTCCTTCCTATCTATTGCAAAATAATTTTATTTTTTTTCTGTAATTATAATTAAATCAAGAGATAAGTTGGAAAATAATATATTTTTCAAACTTCATTAGAAAAGTAGTAAATGCACTAGTTGAAACAACCACCTTCATATAGAAATATAATCAATACATAATAACCAACAAAAATCCAATTTAATCATTATAACCAATTAACAACAAATAATTTTTATTTTGCGTCAATTGAAACCGACCCCCTAAACGTCCATCCAACGTCATACCAACACAAAGACACATCTACAAGACAAGACAAATCAATCATACAATCACAAAACAAATAAACATATATCTCAACGCGTAGATAAACCATGTTTATGCACGCACCACTAAAAAAAGAAGATTTTGAACAAGAACAATAAGAACAAGCTCCACAACAACCTCCTAAAGTTGCACACGTTGAGACTTCCTTCCTCACAAACAGATCTCACCAAAACTGCCATAAAAACCTTCTCTTTTTCTCGGAGAAACACATGAATTTTTGTCTCTTCTTTTTTAAAAAAATACGAAAAAGTGATTACAAATTCTAAAAACCTCTCAGATTTTCCTTTTAAAACAAGCCTTACGATTTTCTTCTAACCCAAACCAAGATAAATGATTTAAAACTCAATCGGGTACCAAAGTGTTGATCGACACCCACCCCGAAACCCTCCTTTTAGTTTGAGGGTGTTACGAGTGACCATGACACCATACAACTTACCTCTATATCTGTGCATGAGAAGTGAGTATTTGTTTCGATCCATTTTTTCCATTTTAATACAATATTAAACTAGTAATCCCATATTCACTAACATCCTAACCCCAATCAATATAACAACAAAAATAATCAACAACATTAAATCAAAAACTCCAACAGAATTAATAGCCAATAACCAATGAATTTAATAACCAATAACCTGCAAAGTCATAAAGCTATGAAACAGCAAACTAAACAATCGTTCTAAACAACTACATTCCATTCTAGCAACCTAAAAACAGCATAGAACAAACAACCAAGACTCTAGAACATCCTCCTCTTCATTGCCATGATTTCACGATCAAAACTTTGCTTTTAACTGCACCACAACACAAATGAGATGCGTGAGTATTACAATAAATACTCTGTGAGCCGATTTTCACATCTATTTGGTTATACACACAAGCCAAAAGACAAGCACAATTAAATAGACCGAGAAACAAGCAAACAAACAACTCTGAACACACGCATCGTGGGACACCCCAGCTTCAGGGACATGCAGAGAGGTTTAAAAGAATTGATTTGGCCACATATGTCACCAAAGTTTACTTATCTTTTCGGTCAAGGACCCTAAGAGAACTTGTAACATCCGCAAACCAAAATTGGGGATTTTGGGTTTGTGCCGTTTCTAGAGATAAAAAAGAGAGAAGAGAGTGTTCTTGGAAGATTTTGGAGATTCTATGCTGTTTTGGTGAGTTCTGTTCCTGTGGAGTGGAGATATGGTGCTAGGAACGAAGGGAAAGCTTGCTAAGGTGTTAGATTCGTCAGTTTGGGCAGAAACTTCCCGCAAAAGAGGTGAGTGCATGAACATGGCTGATCTAAGCCTGATAATCCTTTGTTTTGCTTGATTTGTGGCTGTTTGTGTTGTCTTCTTGTATGGCTGTGGTTGGGATGTGGTTCCCATGTGTTTTCTAGGGATATTGGATGAGTTTCGGAAGATTTGGAGGTTCTGCGACTTTCGGCTTTGTGAAGATCATGTTTCAGAGTCGGTGTCGATCGACCAAGTAGTTGTCGGTCGACACCATGTTGGGGTCAGTGTCGATCGACACCAACTTGTCTGTTGCGTGGTTTCCTGGTTTGTTTGTTGGTTGTTAAACATTGGAATCTCGGTTGATTGTGTGTATAGCCCAATAGGTGGGAGGATTGCCTCACTAAGTATTTGTGATAATACTTACGTATCTCAATTGTTGTTTGTGGTGTGCACATATGTGACGTGGAATCATGGCGATGAGAAGGAGGATGATCTAGGGTCTCGATTGTGTGTTGTTGGTTATGTTATTGATGTTGGAACCATGGATAGAGTTTTTGCTAAGTTATTGGATAGAAAGGTTAGGATATTATTGTATGGATGTTATATATTTGAGATGATTAATGTTATATGTTTCCATTGTGCTTGTGATTGGATGTAGGTTTATTATTGGTATTGTGGTTTGTTAGCAATGTATGGGTTGTTGGTTTAATTAAGTAGTATGAGATACTTAATTATATATTATTATTAAATAAAAAAACGGGTCGAGTTGTTTCAGTTTGGTATCAGAGCCCTCACGGTTCTAGGATGGTTAAGTGGATGGTTTAGAGTGGTTTAGGAATTTAATTGGGTGAATTATTTTCCTGTTGCTTGATATATGATGTTGTGTGATGGAATTTTCTGTTAGTAGTTAGTCAATTTGTTTGTGGTATGGAGTCCTATTATCATCCTCTTCGAGCCTTCAATGAGATTCCACGGTAAGATGTGTGTTTTATGTGCGGTTTTGAATTATGTGCTTAGTTTTCTGTTATGGATAGTGCAGATGGTTAAGGGTGGAGCTATTGCTGGTCGCGGACGCAGACGTGGTCGGGTACACGGTCATGGTCGTGGTAGGGGCAGAATCCCAGCAGTTAGTGAGTCTGTTGAGCAGAGTGTGACAACTTAGATGTTTTCAAGTCGCAGGACTTTCAAGAGGGGTCCATGAGTGTGGCCGGTGGTGGTACTGATAGAACCTTAGGCGCCGAGGGGGTCAGTGTGGGCGTTGTCGGTGCTCGAGTGGACGGTGGTGCTAGGGTTCCGGGTGTGGGAATCCCAGCAGGTGGAGCCCTTATAGGAGGTGTGGATCTGGCGGGCTTGTTGACACAGCTGTTGGAGCGGATACCGGAAGTGGGTCCGGCTCAGGCTCAGGTAGTGCCACCAGTGGTGGCAGAGGAGTAGCAGCCAGTGGCCGCGGATGTGAGAGCTCATGCTCGTTATGTGTCTATGCTGAGGGAGATACATAACATTGATACTGCGCGGTTTTTGGGTGGTACGGATCCTACTGCTGCAGATGCGTGGAGGACAAGTGTGGAACGTAACTTCCAGACTCTCAGATGTCCTGAGGAGTTTTGGGTGGACATAGGGGTCCACAACCTTATTGGTGATGCTCAGTTGTGGTGGAGATCAGTTGCTGCTAGGAGAGTGTAGAGGGAGATGACTTGGGCTGATTTCATGGAGGAGTTCAACCGCTAGTATTTTCCGAGAGAGGCACTAGACCGGTTGGAGGTGCAGTTCCTTCAGTTATTTCAGGAGACTCGGTCAGTGCGAGAGCTGGACTCAGAGTTCAGTCGATTTCTGTCTTATGCTAAGAGAACTCCATAGTTATGCGTGTTTATGCTAGAGTAGTCTCAGATTGGGTGACCTTCTGGGAAGTGACTATCGGAACTGTGCGAGTGAGGACAAAACACAGGAAAGATCATGTGGTGATTTGTAGGGACGGTAACAAGTCTTTCAAGTCTCCTGGACGTAGCAAACCGACCATCGGATATGGATGGACTCACAGGCCTAGTGAGAGAATGTGGGGCCTATTAAGGAAGGTGGGCCCATGGACTAGGACTGGACATGGGGCCCACTGAGAGGTGGCAGTCGGGGAGTTACAAGTGGTATCAGAGCCGAATCCGCACGAGCGTGGAGTCGAGCGGGCTCACGCCGTTGGGGGTAGCGGTCTTGGTGCGCAAAGAGGACGTTACGATCTGTTAGTGGGGGTTAATTGTGACACCCTAGCTTCAGGATATGCAGAGAGGTTTAAAAGAATTGATTTGGCCACCTATGTCACCAAAGTGCAATTATCTTTTCGGTAGAGGGTCCTGAGAGAACTCCACAATTAAGCGTGCTTACGCTAGAGTACTCTCAGGATGGGTGACCTTCTGGGAAGTGATTGTCGGAACTGTGCGAGTGAGGTCAAAATACAAGGAAAGATCATGTGGTGATTTGTAGGGACGGTAACAACTCTATCAAGCCTCCTGGACGTAGCAAACTGACCGTCGGATATGGATGGACTCACGGGCCTAGTGAAAGGACGTGAAGCCCATTAAGGAAGGTGGGCCCATGGATTAGGAGTGGACATGGGGTGGCAGTTGGGGAGTTACACGTCGACTCTTGCATAAACCGACACACTCCTTGCATCGATCGATGCAGACGCGCGATGCAACGCCGCTCTCGATCTCCTCCGTCTCCTCTCGGCTCCAAGATGCCGAAACCGACTCCAAATGCCACATAAACCCGCAAAAACATCCACATAAGAGCACATAAGAAAACAACACCCAAAAACACACAATCAAACATCTAATCGCTTTGATCAGCCATAGTCACGCATTCACCATTCAGAATGACGAATTTGACTCTAAAATACACAAAATAGCCTCTTAGTTAGCTTCTCTCACGTTCTTAGCCTCAGATCTCCACTCACATGGACAGATCTCTCCAAAAACGGTTTAGAACTCACTAAGAACGCTCTCAGGAACCTTTAGAAGTTTCTCTCTCTTTCTTTTTTCTTGGGAACAACAAAAGTGGCTAAACCTCTCTAAAACGTCGACCATTCTCCTTTTATATCTGTTCCAAACCCAAAAACGTAACAAAACGAGCGTTTAACTTAAGTCGTCCTGAAAAACTAACCTTGCGTCGCACGGTGCACATCCCAAATGAGGATTTTGGTTCGCGGGCGTTACAAGTAGTATCAGAGCCGAACTTAGACATGTGTGAAGTTGAGTGGGCTCACACCGTCGGAGGTGACGGTCTTGAAGCGCAACAAGGACGTTGCGATTTGTTAGTGGGGGTGAATTATTACACCCCGGACTTGCGGAGAGGTCTAAAAGAATTGATTTGGTCACCTATGTCATCAAAGTGCAATTATCTTTTTGGTCAATGGTCTTGAGGGAACTCCAGAGTTAAGCGTGTTTGAGCTAGAGTAGTTTTAGAATGGGTGAACTTTTGGTAAGTGATTGTCGGAACTGTGCAAGTAAGGACAAAACATAGGGAAAGATCATGTGGTGATTTGTAGGGATGATAAACAAGTCTTTCAAGCCTCCCTAACATAGCAAACCGGCCGTCGGATATTGAGAGGCTCACGAGCCTAGTGAGACGAGGTGAGACCCATTAAGGAAGGTGAGCCCATGGACTGGGAGTGGACATGGGGCCCATGAAGAGGTTGGCGGTCGCGGTGTTACATTTATTTACGATTTTAAAAGTTGGGATCAAATTATAGGTTTTATGTTTTTCTCTAACCACTGACTGAAGAGTTAAAAGAGTTATGAATCAATCAAGTTGAGCCCTACGACGTACCAATAACTCATAATTTCAGCCTTCAAGATGTTATCTCGTGGACTACCAGCAATTTTCTGGCAGATGGTAAGTTGTCGAGATGGATGCCAATTGGAAAATTATCTTGTTCCATTTGCATAGATGATAGAACGACGTTTTATTGCTAGCTGGTAGAAAGACATGTTGGTTTGAGTACCGTCAAGTCACATAAGATATCTTCATGTAGGGCAATCTTTATTGAAAAAAAAGAAATTTCTGAAAGGAAAAACACGCAGTGAAGAAGTACCCACCTTAATCTTTGACTGATGAACAAGTTCTATATAAGCAGATACAACATGTTGAACAATCTTGTAACGCACGTGAACCGAGTTTGGTTTTTGGAGGTAGGTGTCGACCAACACCTGGGGATGTCGATCGACACCATATTGTTTAAAGGTTTTTGGTTTGGTTTGTTCTCCAGTTTTGTGCGGTTTTGTGGTTCTTGAGAAACCCTAAAGTTTCCTATAAAAAGGAGAATGCCCACTTCGTGTTGGGGGTTCCTTTCCCAAGTCATTTTCCTACCCTAGAGAAGATGAGAGAGATTTGGGTATCTTTTGATGTTAGGGAGGTGAGAAGATGGTTTTGGGGGATGAGAATGAAGTGGAGTGGTGATGTTGTGGCATGGAGGAGGAGGGGGAAGCACTGCTGGTGGTGAGGTGTTGCTCATTCTTCAAATTTCGTCCCTAATCCAAGGTAAGTGATTGATGTTAGGTTTATCTAGGGTTTTGAGATGATTGTGGTGGATTGGTGATGAGTAAAATGGATTGAGAAGAATCCATGGGTTATTTTTATGGTTGTTATTCTTATGAATATGTTGGGTATGTGATTAATTGTGGGGAAACGAGTATTGGTCAACGAGTATTGGTCAACGAGTTAGGATTTGGTGGCCAAAAGGTGCTTGAAATCGACCTCATGTCGTGTTTCAAGCTTTGTGTCGTTCGACATGATGGTGGTGTCGGTCGACACCAACACCCACGTGCGGATAGCGCGAACTAGTCCGATATGGTTATTTTGGAGCAACGTTTGGAGGATGAAACGGAGTCCGATTTGGCTGAAATTTGGTGGGGAGCGTCCTGGTGCTACCGGCTCCATATCCAACGGTGGATTTTTGAAATTAATGGTTGGTTTGTGATTTAATCAAGTGTTTGTATGTGCTTTGGCATAGACGGTTTTATGGTAAGATTGGAGTATCGAGCGACACCGAGGTAGTGTCGGTCAACACCAGCATGTTGTTGTGTGTTTGGGTCATAGAAAGACTGCTGGATTTTGGTTTGGATTAGCAGAGATCGACATAAGTGATGTCATGGGCATCGAGGGCGCTAGAGGAGTTGATAGTGAATTGTAGTATTTGTGGGAAAGTGTTGTCAATGGATGGACGGAATCAAATATTCCAGCCCACCTCTTTTGTTACTCGGTCGCTAAGGGCGGTTGGTGGTGCGACTCAATGACTAGATGAGGTGGGGTTTGGTGTATTTGTGGGAGTTTTTGTGAGGAGTGATTTTTATGGTGTTTCAATGAGATTGTTTCCATTGGATCTGTGTGAGGATTGGGAATCCGAGTGCGATCGTTTCAATTTGGTATCAGAGCATATACGGCTCTAGGATAGACTCTATAATGGTTATAGACTTGTCTAGGTCATTTAGACGTGGTAAGGTTTACGAAAAGAGCACAGAGATGTTGTTGAGATATTTGATCTAGAAGTGATCAAGTAGGAAAGAAATTGTTCGGTGTTCGAGAAGCTAAGTTGGTAACTTACTTCATCGGTGTGGCTTGGAGTTCTACGGGATAGCAGGTCAGGTATTTTCATGCGGGTCAAGAGGGGGTATGAGAGTGTGGCTAGTGTGGGTGCCATTTCAATGGGTGATGTGAGTGTGGCAGCAAGTTGCTCAGGCCCAGTTGACCGTATTGCAATTTTTCTGACTGTTCTGGTGGGAGAGGATTTAATAAGATTACTAGTTCTGATGGAATCTTGATGCGTAATGGTTGAATTTTTATGCGATTCTTGAAGTAGAAAGTTTCCATAAATAGAAAGTTCTAAAAATGGAAAGTTTTATGAATAATTAAAGCTTACCTATTTATGGAAGTGCGGTTGCAAACTAATAGGACGTTCTATGAATAGTTTGAACTTTTCTATTTTTGGAAAGGGCATGTGCAAACACCCAAATGGTTGAGATGTTTTAGAGGTTGTATGAAGAGTGGTCATGGTGGTGGTGATATTCTGGTGGGGGAATATGATGGTTGGTAGGACATTACGATGTTTTATGCGAACCACGGGAGATAGTTCCGGCCGGGAGATGCTTATAGACGTTAGGAATTGTTTGCAGTGGCGGATTTAGCCAATCTTCACATCAAGTGCAAAAACTATAAAAATGGTATAGAGGTGGGGTTTGAACTCATGAACTCATAATTAATATGGTGCATTCTTACCAATAAGCCACTTTAACCTTAGTATCTTTTATTCATCTTAAATGCTTTTATAATTCCATATGGTGCACATGCACCACCTTGACCAAGGTGGATCCGCCCTTGCTTGTTTGCTCATGAGGAGATGATTAGTTTTTCTGGGGAGATGATTAGTTCTCCTGAGGGGATGATTAGTTCTCCTGGTGCACCGCGGGCTTGACGGGTTGTGACCCTGAGAGCGTCAGAGGAGATGATAAGTTCTTCTAGGAGATGATTAGTTCCCCGGAGGGGATGAGTAGTTTCCCTGGTACCGAGATCTAGAGGGTGAGACGGTATGGCTCGATGACGATGGTATGAGAGTGTAGGCGGTGCAGTTCGAAGGTTGCGACCTGAGAATGTATGAGTGAGGGAGCAAACAATGTCTAGGACGTGGATTTGAGCATAGTGACTAGATGTAGACCTCGGGGG
>NC_025704.1:25778086-25781528 GCF_000633955.1 Camelina sativa | reverse complement strand
ACCTCGGGGGTCGGGATTGATCTTGTGTTTTGGATTGTGCTGACTAGTGGGGTCAAGGTTATGTGGACTGTTGGTTCACGTATATGTGCAGGCTGTTGCGACAGTTGGACGGGAAATGAAACGACCCGTTTTTTTTTTAAAACAATAAATAATAAATAAATAACTAAGCTAGTGGTCACATACCCACTAGCCACCTATCCACAATCACATCAAACAGCAGAAATAATAATACCAATAAATAACCAATACTCTAACCAATATCAATTCATAATAACTAATCCAATAATCCAATCAACATGAAACAAATAACCAGCAATCCTAAGCATCACTCTAGGACTCAACTCTAGCAACCTAACATAAGCCATAAAGCAACCAAGCGATCCACTAGAACATCCTCCTCTTCATTGCCTTGATTCCACGATCACACTTTGCCTTTACCTGCACCACAAACACAAATTGAGATGCATGAATATTTTATAAACACTCAGTGAGGCAGTCCTCCCATCTACTGGGCTATACACACAAGCAATTGAGATACTCTAACCATCAAAAAACAATCAACAAACAAACCAGGCACTGCATCGACCGACGCTAACCTTACATCGACCGACACCATCAAGGGATTGCATCGACTGATGCATGATCTGCATCGACCGACGCAAGGTTCACTTGCAGCGACCGACACTCACATTTCATCGACCGACGCATGCTTGACATTTCACCAAAAACCCTAGTTGCATCGACCGACGCCTCCACATGACATCGACCAATGTTCCTAGGTCAAATAGCGCCGTCCTTGCATTGCATCGACCGATACACATGCCGAGCATCAATTTCCCGGAAGCTTCTTGATAACTCTCTAATTTACATGTTTTAAGCATCCTTTTTTGTCCATATTTTGCATTATATATACCCTAAACTTAGCATTTTTAGGTCATTAACCGTAGGAATTCGCATTTAGGCCATTTAGGGTGTTACATTCTTGCATTTGCACATTTTGGATGAGAACAGGTGCTTTAGAGCCTAAAATGGGGAGAAACAAGTTCAAATCCGAGCATGTACTCGAAGGAGCTATTGAGCAGGAAGAACAGTCCGAACCTCAACCCGATCGAGGAGGATCCAAGAGAAGCAAGAACAACTTGAAGACCAACCCGAGGAACAACCCGATCTTATCCTCGTGCACCCCATCAAGCAGACCCTCGGACATGACGTAGCAGCTAGGTTAAAAGGGTTTCCATATATAAACCCCCCTCTTCTTCCTCTCGCCCTAGCATGCCGCAGACACTCAAAACAGAGAGCGAGAGCTTCTGAGAGAGATCTTGAGCGACTCAAACACCTTTTCTACTTTGTTAGGATTTGTTTTTACATTTTCTTTTGCTATTCTTTTAGATTTCGACTCTGTACTCTTTTACTTCTATCTTATTTTCAATACAATGCAATTTTTGTTTATTTGTATTTTTATGTTTTCTGCAATGAGATCTGAGTAGTGAAACAAAGTTTCTAGGGATGGGATAGACAAATATGTGTTCTTGATTGGTTAGGATGTCTTAGCTTGATTGTTCATGTTATATAAATTCCTTTCAAGATTGGTGTTCTTAGTGCTATTTTCAGACAGAGAGGTTGAGATTAGATCTAGGGTGTTTTGCCATCGAGAGATGTAGTTGAAATGCTTGAATCAATCAATGCTAGAGATTTACTCACTTAGCCTAAGAGATTAGATGTGTAAGGAGTTTATTGACAATTATGAATCGGTTTGTATTGCCAGCTTGGTCATGTTTCTCCAACGAGAGTTGGGTAGGGGAGTGATCAAGGTTGATTGTTTCTATCACGAGAGTGTTTTAACAAGATTTTGGAGATTCATTGTCTAGGGAATATTTGCTTGTGGCATGTAGGACGTCCATACTAGTCAGGAACACTTAGGAGTCGATTACCCCATCCTTAGGAGCTTTCGCATCTTGATTGTTTAACTTTATTCTATAACTCGATCCCTTACCCGAACTGGTACTCGATCACCAGCTTCATGTATACCTTCGAGCTGTTCATCTTTTGCTTCGTGACCCGATCACTCCACCCGATCCTTTACTTGAATGCTTGCATCGAGTGCTTAGGTCGTGTGGTTCTTGTTTACTTATTTTCTTTTAATTATTTTAGGATTGTTAGATCAAACCCCAATTTTGCCTGGCTTGACTTGTTTGCTTCTTAACATATCTTATCTGCTAGCATAACAACCATTTGGATTGATAACCCTTTGTACTACAACTGCATAGAGAATTGATACCCTGGGTGAAAATCCTGTTATCACTTCTCTTCGGATCTTTGTTCTTACAAACGTAAAACTTGATCCTAAGCCACAAGAAAGCTTCACAAAGCCTCTAATAACGTTCTAACAAGCCCAAAAACACAAAAACAAGCAGATCAGAGAAATCTCAAGCTTAGATAAGCCCTGATCATGCACTCACCCTTGCCAAGAAGATTCTGAACCTTAAACAAGCAAAACAACGCTCCAAGGAAGCTCCTACAATGATCCCAGCTACAGATCTCCACAGGAACAGCCTCATATCTCTCAAAATTCACAAGAACACTCAAGAACACCTTTTCTCTCTTCTTCTCTCTCAAAAGCGGCTAAACTCGACGAATGAGACAAAAACTCGAGTTAAGGGTTTTCTCTAACCCCAAAACGCAGTTTAACTTAAATTCGTCCGCACCAAACCGGCCTTGCATTGACCGATGCACCCTCGAAACCGGGATTCCGGTTCGCGGATGTTATAATTCTTCCCCACCAACATAGATTCATCCTCGAATCTCGAACAACCATCAGCCAAGGACTCCCGTGCAACCGTCTCCACGGCCCGCACTCCTCCGACCGATTAACGGAAGGCCACCTCTAGGCGATAGACTCACGTTCCAGGCATTATTTGCTCTCGACTTTTGAACTTTCCTTTACTCATAGGTCTAAACCTTGAGTTTTTATTGGCTCCTCATCAGGCCTAAGCCTGCATGCCATAATGTTGGCTCCTCATTGGGCCTATGCCTGCATGCCATAATATATAAGGAAGTCCAATATTCATCTCGGGTTGCCACCCTACAGCGCGCCCTCGGATCGTCATCCGAATTTGATATACCCACCATACTCTCATGCCCACAAAGTCTCAAAATACGGCAGTACTAGGAGAACTAAAGTTCCCCAAGAGTCGCGAGCAAACAATTCTGAACACGTCTGAGTCCTATCCCTAAACAGGTTTCTTTCCCGTGGCTCGCGTAAGACATCACAATATCCTACCAACCACATATCCCTTCACTGGAATACCTCAAGACCACCCAAGGATCATATACATGCCAATAGTGCCGCCACAAAGGCCAAACAAATGTCCTAAACAAGACTGCCACAAAGGCCAAACAAATGTCCTAAGTAGGACCACCACCAAGGCCAAACAAATGTGCT